>NC_142848.1:37702668-38004526 GCF_061612785.1 Hesperophylax consimilis
TTAGATATTAGAGAACGCTTGAACGCGCAGCGGCAAAACTTAAGGAAGAAAGCGAACCAACATGTTATTGCAAATTAATACACTTACGAGGCAATGTTTATTTTGATCGATTTCATTGTTTTTTATGTATAGATTGGTAGGCAAGTTAAAACTTTAAAACTTATGCCGCCATTGCTGCCAGCAGTCGCGGTGCCACAAGGGTCACATTTAGGTTTAATTTAACTTTAAAACTTATGCCACCAATGCTGCCAGCAGTCGCGGTGCCACAAGGGTCACATTTAGGTTTAATTTAACTTAAAAACTTATGCCGCCATTGCTGCCAGCAGTCGCGGTGCCACAGGGGTCACATTTAGGTATAATTTAACTTTAACTTTTCATTAATGAGATTGTAAATATTATATTTGATGATAATCGAGCAGATTTAAAAAAACTATCATCGATGTGAGATGTCACAAGTACCGAGGCTTATATTTTATAGTAACTAAGGATTGAAGATAATCGACTACCACTAGGTTTCTTACTCTAATGATGGAGAGCGTCGAGAGGCCTAAGCTTGCTTAATGCTTGGTGCGAAGGCCAACTCGCAGATATAGGTATCGAGCTGGAGGGAGAGCAGCAGACAGGCAGGAATGGAAGAGCTTCCTACAGGCCGTCAGGACTTTACGGGGGTTGTAATGCCGATGATGTTTAACATTGGCTTGATTGGTTCTGTAAGATGCAACTAAAATACCTATAGCCGATAAATCAACTATCAATAAATTAATGCTATTAGAAATCTTTATTGGACAAATTGATTTTATTGGTGTTAGAGCATTGATTTCGACATTAAAAGCATTTGACCTGTTTTCTTAATAGCACTTAATCGATATGGCAACAGATCGTTTTGTCGCATCTGACCGTTGTTCAGACTGATCGACCGTTGTTCAGCAGAATGAAACAAGCCAACAAAATATTCACCTGTTTCTATTTGTATGTTTACTCTACTTTGTAAACAACAATGTTACGAAGCATTAAGATATTATTTCGTAATCCATAACCATGATGAATTTACGACTCCCAGTGCAGTGCAACTGGCACGTGTTAACACGTGGCTGTAGGTGGCGCTTGATACAAATATAAAACAATCGTGGCCCTATAAAAATCCATGCGTGCAGCTATTTAAGTGAAGCTATGAAAGTGTTTTACTAATTCCGGACCATAAAGCTGTCTATCTGAACCATAGAACTATTATTGTAGTCTGAACCTACTATTTTATGAATGGTGTATAATGTTAAACTTCGAATTTTATTATAGGGTTCACCGTGTGTACGTGTTTCTATAAGATTTATAAGTACGATCTAAATCGATTATTTTAAATTCAGAGTGGCAGAGCCTTCCATTATTGCCCTGGTGAAAGACCACCATTCTGAATCGAAACGTTTTGCCGTAATCGTGTGTATTGCCAGCAGGTACTGACATCAAAGTTACAATATTTATAGTATAACCAATATTTATCTGTAAAACCTATTTGTATTTTGCAAATTTTGCATGCAAAAAAATTGCTTCCTCCGTTTTCTCCGTTTTTTGATAGAATTGAAGTGTCCGTCACCTGTGATAGATAAAATTGTCATTAGCAATAACACCTTATGAAGTGTCCAGCCGCCTCTATTTAATACGCCTCTATGATATGCTTTCTCCCTTTCTCCTAATTCATTATGCCTGGGAACATTGTGTTCACCTTCATACCAATGCCCTGTAAAGTTTTTTTTTCCAGACATAAGGCATCCACTTTGGTTGCCAGCTTTTTCCTGACTAGTGGAGCAGTCTTTTTTTATTCATCGTGGTGCATCTCAAAAAAATTCTACAGCTTTTTGGAAAAACAGTTAACGTTAATTTGTTTAAATTATACATATGATTTGCATAAAAGCTGCATATGATTCTAAAGACGGTATGAAAGAAATAATGATAATGTTGCGTTCCCGTGAGAAACGATCAAACCAGTTGTTTGCTTTTGGCGTTAGGAAGAATGAATGTATTCACATGCACATAAAGGAGATTTACACGTAAGCGCTGAGCGCCATATCGGGACAGCGCCATCGTATCGGGAGTGTGCTAACTCCTGGACACACAACCGCCTAATCGTTTGCAAATATTTTGACATGGCGAAACAGCGTTTAAACGTTTACCCCGGACCGTTGTAGCAAGTTTTTTGTGGTTCATTTTAGGGAGATTATAACCGTAAAGTTGACGGAACTGGCTGATAAAATGTTATATTTTGTTTGTACTTTGTTTTTTTTTTTTTTATTATGCGTATATTTTGTTCTCAAGTATCTACGATTCTATTACAAAAAAATTCATCTTTTGCATGAAAAATTATGAAAAAAATTAAATATTTAGAATGGTTACACAATAGGCATATTGGTATATCTTGGAATCAGCGACTAACATAGGAAATCTCTTGTGAGTTATTCTCTCAGAAATGACAGTCCAGGACTTCGCAATAACCACAGTCCTTACTTATCATAAATACCTAAATTATTATTTTTTTTTTTTAATAACAATAAATAAATACCTAAATTAACACTTCAGCATAGCCTTGCCGTTGCTTCCCTCTGGTACCCGGGCACCTTTGTGCATTCAATTTATTTATTCTTCAATTCCTTTCGTTTAACATGGTCATACTGCAACGATGCTCCATTCCAACATCGTTTCTGTCATCGTATTATTTTTAATCGTATAAAAAGAAAAGTTTCATGATTCTGACATGTTTTTATATTTATTGAAAGTAGCGTAGGAAAATGATATGGAAAAGATTCTTGATGAAATATTGTGTAATTTTTTTAACGAATTTAAAAGAATCATTTGTTTGATGCAATGACAGTTTGAATAACTATTAAATTCTTTAGCCCACCTCGGATTGAACTAAAATATATTATACACATTTCATCGTGTTTTTTAATCCCGGAACACGATGTTTAGTTTTATGGGGAATCTCCGACCAGTCGTTTTAGTTTTATTTTAAAATCCTCACATATCTTTCCATAATTTAAATCGCCCTAGGAATATGTCAACTCGGCGCGGCTGGCGTTGACTTATAATGGGTCTTTTTATTTGGTAGCGGGTGACAACCAACAAATTATATCTTTAAAAAGGGGTTTACAATGTGGATCTTTATTTTTTATTCTTATTGTAAACTTCGTAACTCTCACCAACTTCCTTAAAGTATTCTGTGAATTTTGAGAAGACCTAGTTATTTGTAACTCAGTGTACTCAAAAATTTACTGAACATATACTGAATTCCTAAATAGTATAAGTCTCCGATGTTGTCGTAGGTATTTTCATTTAATTTAAAGCTAATTTATGTAACGTATATCGCTCCAGAGATGAAGTTATGTATCAGTAAACGACGCTATACAAAGTTGACCATTTTATATTGTATTACATATTAGTTACATCGGTTATATAATTTTTTGACCCTAACCTAACCTAACGTTAAAATACATTTGACTCACGTGCTCTGCTAACCTAACCTAATACAACATTATAATATACTACGTGCATCATTTCACCTCACTAAACCTACCTACCTACCTAGCAATTTCATTTCATATATTTTTTTAATGTAAATTTACGTACGTAATCTGAAATTTCTACTTGCCGATAAATACATTGTTAGTTGTTAATAAACTTTTTTTTATTTTGGTCTTTGTTAACTGTGTTAAAAAAAATTTAACCACCCTGTACCAATTTCTATTCTTACTCATATTAAAACTCGCCCTTTTTATTTACCCGCCCGCTTTAAAATCTTTAAATCATTCTTAATTAAAATCATTTGTCATTTAGTTAAGGAAAATCCATTTGGTGTCTAATAAGAATTAAGTTTCACCAAAAGTTCTGAAAGCTTTATGTTATAATGCTCTTTTCGGGAAAAATTCAAATATCAATATACAAATCACGTCCTTGTGACAAGCATTAAATAAGACAAGCGTTCAAAATTAAAATTTCCCACATAAAAAAACGATCATGTCAACGATTCGATTCGATGAGGTGATTTTAATGAATTTTGAACTTTGAAACTTAATAACTTTTTAACAAAACTATTTGTGTATAAATCCAGCAAGTGTAAAATCAAAAGTATATTTATTTGAGGAGTCAAATAAAAATACAAGTACGTTAAAATATAGCATACTAGTGGATCCCCCGCAATGCTTCGCTATTGCTAATGTATTCCTCGGGCGCCTCCGAATGTTTCCACCATTCACTACTGTATACCACATTGTTACTGTTAAAAAACTACATTACATCGAAGTTAATTCGACTCCGTATCTCATAACGGTGCGGAGATATTGCGTTAAGTATTCCTCGGGCGTACCTTGAAATGAAATTTTCAGCGATATCGGTCGACTACTTTTCGAGTTTTGCGAGCACAGAAATTCGCAGCTGAATTTTTATACATTAATGTTAGAAACCAGTTAGAATTTAACATTCAATTCAATCATTTGGAATTCATTGTATTATTTATAAAATGTTGTCCTGCCGCAGACCGCATTCTATGCGGGAAGTTAAAATTTGTTGCATGTATTTTTGGATGAGAAATACGAAGAAAAAAAAATTTCCTTCATTTTTCTTTTATTTCAACAACAGCGCCACCTATCGGGTCCGAAATCATCATATATGTATTTCTAGCTGGAACCAACCATACACATTCACAAAATTTCATTGAAATCGGTTTATATATTACAGGGCGGACTTTTATATATTAAGATTTATTTGGGGAGTCATTTGTTTTTAAACATCGCCATCAAAGTCGCCTTTCGGAATGGGGTAACTATTATTTACATCTGTTGTAAACTTTTACAACAATACGCCAATCCAAAAAACAAAGTATTTATATCTACATATCAAATAGATAGGCGTTGATATAATTTACAATATGTATAAAATGAAACTATTATAATCGTTGAGGAATTTATAAAATGTATTTACATTTTTCTCTGTCCGAAATTATCTAAAAAAACAGCTCTCTAAACCCTCGCGTCCAAAGCGTAGCGTCATTTTGTAAACGTTGCAAAAAAGAAACGATTAATTCAAAAGTCGCCCATTACTAACAAAAAACCGTAATAAAAAATCTGTTGTTGAAATTGTCAAACTTTTTTATTTTTATTCTGGTACGTACTTAGCCACTTCTTTTGGAAGTTCACCATCAATAGGGCAATCTTTACCCTACACGCTACAGGCCGGAATAACCTCTCCATTATAATTACTTCATAACAAAACCGTGAATCATCACCGTGAATTATTTAAGTTTTAAAGAAGAAAGTAAAAACCCATCTATAAACTTATCAGCTCCCTGTGTGTTATAATATCGCCCTCGTTCAACCATTTACCAGCTAATTGAGATCGTAATTCGTGAAGTGCACTTAATGCGACTAAAATGTGTTACAAAAACACTTAATTCACAACATTAACTCGAGTTATATTGGTAAGCAGCTTCAGACGCATCTCTTTCTTATCATAATGTAGTTGGGAAAGGAGTCACTGCTTCACTAATGCTTCAAATCTAAACACATCTCCATTGTCCCGCCCACTCGGAACTGGCTTTCTGAACTGTTATCTGGAACCACAAAGTTTCAAGTGACGAATCGTGATTGAAGAGTCGTCACTTAGATGTATCGGAGAGTATATCTAAGGACGGGTTGTTTCGGAGAATTTGAACAATTCATCAAATTTCAACGTTCATTTTCAAGTTCTGTGAAAGATTTTTTAAAGTTCTGTTTTTATTTCAGTTTTGTCAAGCAACTAGCCTACAATGATATAGTAACAGAACTTGAATTGGACTTTCACAGAACCCGAAAATGAACGCTGAAATTTGATGAATTGTTCAAATTCTCCGAAACAACCCGTCCTTAGACTCTGGATACTTTATTCTTTGATTGAGCTCGCGATGTGCTATATGAAAGACACAACACCCTCACATTTGCATCTTAAACGTCGGCTCTCCTTTTCGTCCTAGGACAACTTTTCGTGTTGTTCTTTGAGATGCTGCATTTCCTCCAATTTTCTCTGGTGACAGTACACCTCCCTTAGGGCACCAGCATAAAGAGAAAAGTTCCATTAGTGAAACCACAATTCCTAAAGAATATCTGAACACAGACGAATTATCTACGACTATATATATTCCCTTTTCTTTTGTTTGTATGCGCAAGTTCAATACACGACAACTGCCGGAGATCTCCCCAAGTGGTCCGCTACGTTTTGTAATTTAGCAGGGGTGCTCGGGTTTATGGTGTGAGATTATTGTTGCTGAAAGTCCTGGAAGTAGGCGCGCCTGCCCACCGGCAGCATTGAGGGCGGTTGACGGAGATCCTTTAACCTCTCCATCCCCAGCGGGATTAATATTACGTACCTGCTTGCGTAATAAACAATTTCGCTATCTCAGTCACAAATTTCATTTTTTCCCACAATTTTGTGTATAATCTGTTCGAACGCATTAGAACGGCATGGTATATATCGTAATATTTGGCTTGTATAATGAGGTCACTAGTGCAATGTTCGACATATGCCCGATTCTCGAACCGATTTAACTTATTATAGCTGGGAGATAGACGCTGGGTGTTGATTGTTTGCTCTGAAGCAATTCGGCATACAACAGCAAACTCTAGTTCGATACTAAATTTTGACAACGTGACTAATGTACGTGAACTGGAAGTTTCAATGTGTCACATTCGGTTGCAAATTTACTTACTGTTTTGTATTCATCATTATTAAAAAAAACTAATATTTAACAATGTAATGCTCGAGAAAGACAAATATTACGACCAAATGAATCAAATAGGTACTTGTGTCAGGTCATGTCAAGAGCCAGAATAACAGAAGAGTTTGTGTGAAACGATGCATGAATGTGAATGAAGCAAAGAGTGTGTGCCAATACTGAGATGTATGTCTATCCTTTCCCGAAAATCAGGTTAATTATAAAAATGTGATGAAATGAATTATTTTTTTGATGATAAACAATGTTTATGTCAAGGTTTTAATGTTTCAATGTTTATAAGACAAGGTTTTATTTATTTAATTATTATAAGCAATAATAAGTCGCGTATTTCAATTCAGTTTTGCGTTTTTCGATTCTGTCCACATATTGTGAATTAAAAAATAAAAATAATACCTACACATTTGCAAGTCTTTGATTGATCATATCAATAAATATGCACGGTGTCTTAGTAGAACAAGCGGGATATAAACTGAATAAATACCCTAATTTTTTGGATAAGAGAATTACGATTTTATTTTCATTTTATTCGGCAACTAAAGAGCCAACAGCGCTTTCTACATTTCGATGCATCTTAAAAGACATTTCAGCTGATATTAACCCCTTTGAGATTTGTTCAAATTTGACCAAAATTATCCAACTTCTGACTCGATTTATTCGAAAACGAAAGCTCAAATAAAAATATGTCTTACCACAAAATCCCGCTCACAGCTTTCCGCTTGGACTGCGAGTTTCAAATACCATACATAACAAATTGTAAATGGACACACAGTCTGTAATTCGCAACATCATTTCTATTATCAGCTTTATAGCTAGAAATAGTCATAAATCCTTAAAAATATAATAATAATTTAGTACATTAGTTGTTTCTTCCATTATTATAAATAAAATCATGTAAGACAAAAATAAATATTGGCTCCGAAAAGTTTGTATTGTGCTTTATAAAATTGAAACGAAATGAGGCTAGTAGTAAGAAACGAATTTTTAAAACCAACCCCGATGTTTTAGAATGTATAAAAATCGACGTCCCTGAGGTGTACACATTCTATACTCGGTCCAATATTAGAACAACCCGTGGACGCGCATGTCTCCGCCCCTTCGCCCCACTCCTAAAAGGACGAGCGTTAACACATTTAGACCCACTTTTTTAACAAATTAATTATTTAATTTATTTTCCTACCGATAAATAAAATAAAAAATTAAAACATTTTAATACATTCAAATAATGATGATGATAGTATTACAATACATATTGTACTTTATTAGGCCTCAGATTTATCAAATCGGCTAAGAAATCAATCCAAAGTTGAAAATAAAAAAATGCAATTAAAAAAAAAAAAATTTCATCAGATGATTTATTTGAAATTTCAAAAGCTAACGAATATCATTATTGTCCTCGAGTTCATCAACAATGTGATCGATATTCCAAAATTTTTTTTTGATAACAACAATATGTCGAACAAAGTAACTCCAATGTTCCGGTGTAACTTTTTCCATACCTTCTTGAATGAGTCGTCTTACGTCACTTATTTTGAAGGAGGTATTGTTAACTTTGACCGGTTCTTGTATACCGCAATAACGTATATTTGATGGTGTGTAGCCCAATACCCGTTTGCTCAGAAATTAAGTGAATGGCACATGTTTGTGAGATATCAGGGTCACCAGATAAAATATTTTCATACATATTTATTATCATTGTCCGTTGAGGTTTGTGCACCACCTATAAACATAAAAAAACCGATCAACACCAGCATTCACAAATTTTATACATATATTACCTATCTATATCCTTGAATTATAAAAATGCATTGTTGTAAATCGAATAGTCATACAAATAACACATAAATAATGTTTACCTGTCCTTTTTTGTTTTTCGTAATTGGTGATAATGAATTCGGACATATCGGCTGAACATCCATTTTATAGCAGGGTCTGAATGGGTTAATTTCTCTCAGCGCGGGCACTAACTAACGACTAACGAATTGTCAGCGAAGATTGCCGGAGATAGCCGAGCGATGGCGAAGGAAAGGAGCGGGGGGGTGGTATGCGCAGAACGAACCTAATTTGGTACTCCAACAGGTCGTTCTTATCGTGGACAGAGAATATAACTATGTTGGAGATCCGATCATAAAGCGAGTTCTACGTAAGCGTAATGAATAAGATTAAGATAGGAACACTTTGATGATTTAGCCTTGTAAGTCGGATGGTCGAAGAAGGGCGTGTCAGTAGAATTCACATGTTAAGCGATGTAGATGAAAGGATTCAGGGGTGCTTCAGGAGTACACGAAAACGGTCCGAAAACATATATTAAAAATTGACTATACTAACTTAGCGAATGATGGCAGAACAAAAATATATCTTATATAATTATTTTTTGACATCTCGGTTCCATTACTTATGCAGCTGTTCAGATATGGGTGGCTGATGAATTTGGATGCATGGTTGTTGGTTTGTAAGTCAGGATATATCGTGTTGCTTCAGATCCAAGTTATCTGCCTCTTCAAGGTAGAGCGGTATTCATGATGATTTTTAAAATTGTAATTTCGGAGCCTGCTGTTGCAAACTCTGGAGTCTAGTCAACATAAGAGTACCACAGGAGACACAAGGCAAAGCGAACTCGTCGATTCTCAATCGATCTCGACATTTTTAACACAACTAATTCGCTTGTTTAAAATTCTATTGGATAATTAGATAATTTTATTGTTTATCGAATTGTAAACCGATATAATTTTGTGTGCCTTTATAAAAAATTATAACCATTTCGTGTACCCAATGGAAAAGCCATATGGGAGTATAAAAAATACATATATTAAAATGAAATAATGTTTCAATGTGAAAGTAGCAATGAACGTGTACTAGGGCAGAGTTGTAAGTGACGTTCTATCCTCTTTTTCATATTAACCCACACAGGAGGCGTTGAGGAAAATAATTTTCCTCAGGGCCTGTGTCATCTTTGGGGATGCTGCGTGAAGGGAAGTTTAAGGAGAAAGGAAGTTCTGGGAAGGAAAAGGTATGAAGGGTGGGTAGGAATCTGGGATCACTGTGTCCAGAAGTATCGTATAAACATATCCCTCCCGCTGTAGTGCAAATACGTTGGAGAGGTCAAAGGGTCTCCCCAAAGTAGCCTCTCCCGATCTGGCCCGCCTCGCAGGTGGTGGGCAGGCGTTGATTGGCAGAACGTTGCTCCAAATGGCTTTAGCCGTGTTTAGTGACTAGATCTGAATAGCCAGGTACTTCCCCACCTTCCTCTTTCCCTTCCCCACTTACCTTCAGCCTCACAACATCCCCCAATTGGGGATGCCATAGTCTCACTGGCTCCAGACGGGAGCAGTTGGGACTCTTGTGAGGTATTCACTATAAAAAAAAAAAAAAAGGCGCATCCTGACCACACCTAGCCCGATGGGGTCACCTATGGTAGAAGCGTTGGTTAACCAATAAATGGTTCCCGGGGCGGTGGTTACCAAACCCGCCTCCCACCACCACCGCTCCACCCAACCCTTTGGGATGAAGGCTATATATCGTTAGTTTAATAAATAAAGCACGAAGTAGGTAGGCCCCGACAAAAACCTGAATAATATCAAATTTCTGTACGTTCCGCTGTGTTCAGGACTCTACACGTAATAAAAACTTCCTTAGTATTTTTATTGGTTCTTTTTGTTGCTTTTTTCTCATATTACATGGGGATTTAAGCGTTACTTCACAGATGAAGCGACTAAAGCCAGCCATAATAATGTAATTTGAGGTTTCTTCTTAATCGACCTCGCCCGCGGCTGGACCAGATAGACCGCTGATAAGGACGGTTCACATCTCTTCAACTTTGGGGTTCATAATAAAAAAGCGTAATTTATTTCATAGATGTTTTTTAGCTTTTTACTTGGTGGATTTCGAAGTTTGAGGTAAATTCTTCGAATGTATTGATTACCCCTGGACTACAACTTACGATTAACTGACAATAAAAACAAATTATGCTAACCTTGCGGTGTACCGCAGGGTCATTTATGGACATTATTTACATTTATATATACTAGCACAGATCCGTGAAAAACCACGAGATTTTAGATTTTAGGTCACCTAAAATAATTTTCATTTAAACATATTACGTAATAGTAAGGTATCTCTTGTTTGAATTCTCTCTCTTAATGACAATTAAATCTAAAACAAAAGTTCTCGAATTTATTGAACCGAAGTTACAGACAGACAGATGAACTCTCTAAAGAAAATTATTTTTAATGATATCCACGTGTATTTCTTTATATTTTTTGTTTAAGTAATCTGATACCTACTCAAAATCACGATTCGGAACTCAAAATAAATTGCATGTACCTATTATAATCCTAAGTAGTAGTTATACTAAAATTAGATAGATAACTCATAATAAATTGTACTTGACCTTAAGTTTGTGTACCTAGTATTTTAGTCTTAACTTTGACAGATTCTGTAAAATAACATTATTTGAAGTGGTTAGGTCAGTGAATCACAAAGTGTAAGTTTTTAGTTGATCACCCATCGCATGGGAAAAGAAGATATACCGCGCCATCTTATGTTACCTTAGGTCAGAAACAGGACACCAGAGCTCCAATTGAAACGTTATAAAATAACTTTATCCTTATTGCAGCTGTTGGAAAAAAATGCTCAATCTGGAAGTCGAATAAAAGCTTCTGAGGTTTGTAATCTTATTACAACTATTATTATTACAATAATTGTTATGAAAGGGGGTTAGATGAATATGATCGCGTAAAGCTTTTATGGTGAGAATTTTTTTATGAATGTTACAAATGGGATAACCAGGTGTCAAAAGAAAAAAAAGATAATGAACATGTTTTTGAAGTGTAATTTTATGTTCGGTTTATTTACTATCTCAAATCTGCAAAGGAATTACTAGGTAGGAGCTCATTTAGAAAACAAATAAACCGTTTAAAAGATAACCAGCTATGTTTACTCACTTAAATTAATGGGAGGAATCAAATAGACAGTTTATTAGTTAATTAATCAAAAGTATTCCAAAACTGCAGACTAAAAGAATAAATCATCAGAAAAACACCGATGTTCACCACAGTAATACAGACTTTTATTATCGCCGCGCTTAAAAGCCATCATTCATAATCTAAATGGTGCTTGAAATGACTTTATCCGTGGTTGGCAACCAGATCTGAATAGCCAATCAATCTCACATCTTCCTCTTCCCTATACCCCTCCCCGCAACTTCCTTCAGCTTCGCAACATGTTCTAATCGGGGATGTCTTAGTCTCACTATTCTCACATTTAAAAACACTGCTTCAAGTTATATAATAGCCATACGGTGTAGTGTCTTCGAATACTTCTAGGTATATTCCCCAAGAGGTCATAGGTTGTATTGTGTTTTTGTGGTCTCGTTTTAAAAACACTACTCCCGATGGGTGTATTGCCTTCCAATACTTCTAAGTATTTCCTCCAGAGGCCAGGGATCAATAGTTACGTTGTGTTTGTGTGTTTTCGTTTTAGAATAATTATTTTTAGTTTAAATTACTTCCTTATCATATCAAAAATGATTTCGAAATTGAAGTAATTCTATGAAAAACCTTTATCTTAATCACCACAATATACCTCCAGAATATGTATATGATATATTATAGATACTCATCACAAAAGCAACAAATAGCGTATTACTTCCTTGATGTATAGGTTGATAACTAATTGAAAATAATATATGGCAAATGTATCAGAAATTAAAATATTTTGTAACGGACCAAAGCAGTTTAATAATAATATAACGCTTTTTGTATCGTCGATCCAGTCTTTTGTATTACAGAACTTCTCCACTAAATACTTCTGTCCATCAAAGTTCCGCAACTGCATCTGACATAGAGTACCTACTTTCTACTCCAATATTCTCATCAGCTAGCACAAAGGGCCTCTGTCAAAACGAAACAGAAGTACGGTGGAATGATAAGTGTTCTGAGACAGATGTCTACGCACAAATTAACGGAAATAATAAAAATGCAATCACGAAACTACCAACTACTTGTAATGTACATATAATACATAAGTACCTACAATCCACAATTATAAAACGTACTAAATAATAATAGCAGACATATGTTTTTCCGTCACAAAATGCCCACAACTATAAAATATCAATTTAAAAGTAGTTAAAAAGATTGTGTGGATGTTTTATTGCTTTGGATTGTCGTAAAAAAAGTATAAAAACGTTTAAAGTGAAATTATTTAAGAGTAGGTACATCATACTGCGTATGTGTATAGTGTGTGGGTTGTAAGAACTTTACGAAATTAATCCTTAAACAATTCACGTGTTAAAGTTTAGTAATAAAATAAAACACAGTTTAACAGCAATATGTTGCAGGGTCTACTTGTACGTACCTAACGGATGCCGTCAAATTTATTCCCGTATTATTCGGTAATTATTAGCATTTTTAAATCGTATTGACCCTCGATCGTTTAGCTGTGGCTTTATTAAATGTGCACTTGTATGATAGAATTTCAAAGTGCTTACAGAAATTTTTAGCTCGCAACTTTAGAAATATTCATCAGTAAAGTAAATAAGAATATACGCAACATCGTTTGATAAAACTCGTAAAAGAAAAAAATCTATAAAATCCTTGAATCCCAATATAAGCCTGGTTGTACCCACTACTTTTAATACCTGGTTGAATCCCAATATAAGCCTGGTTGTACCCACTACTTTTAATACCTGATTGATGGTTTTTTTATCTGTCATCCATCCACTAAATTACGCGCAAAAAGTTGTACCGCTAATCAGACTAAAATTTGTTACTCAAAATGCTTTTAGTCGTTTCCAAATTTAATTCCATAAAGATGCCAGTTCCATAAGCTGCCGGCTTTACCATCAATTTGATATTCATCTTCCAAAGTTCATCTTCGGGTCATTAAAAGTTATGGTCTGAGTTATGTCTTTTTAATCTCCCACAAAAGAAGTAATGGTGTTGCATCTCATATTATCCAAAGAAGGATGTTAAGATTATCACTACAGCTTTAGGAACTGTATTAATTTTCTTTTTCTAATCCAAAATTAAGGTGTATTTAACGGTTAATAGATCCCTACCTACTCATTGTTTTAGTGCTTATTTTGTAAACCTTTATTTTAATTTTTTTTTCAGATCATTTTTAAGCCTTTCAGCTGTTTCACCTTCCCAAATTGCTATTTTGCCAAATTTCTGAGAAGCTTCCTATTTACTTCAATAGTATTATTGTTTATTATTTTTAAAATTGTCGATATTTATACTTTCTTTCCATTATATGTATTACTTGTGTGATTTCTAACTCCAGTTCATAAACACTGTTTAATCCAGTTATAAAACTCTCCAAATTATTATTCAAATCGCCTACCTACATAAAATTACAAAAAATTACTTAGTCAAAGGATGCATAATCAAAGGATACTAAGGGGGTATTTCACTATGTCGGGCTAAATATCTGACTAGCTATCCGTTGGCTGGCTTTAAAGATCAGAATAACTTCGTTATTCAACGGCGACCGTTTCACCATTGTTTCCGAGCTTCCGGATAGATAACACTCGAAATAGTCTGGCAACATCGCAAAATGTTTTCAGTTACTCCATCTACTGCCACGGCTGTCATGCGTCACATTTCGCCCACCGCAAAGTGTGCATTTTTTTGGTTATGTTTTGTTGATTATCAGGTCATTTTAGATAGATTCGTGTCGAATTAATACATTGTTTCTTATTTTGAACACAATCAAATAATTCAGGATGGATCATACAAGCATTCAAATTCATTCAACAAAATTCGACTCACTTCTCCGCTGTCAAACTCGGAATGTTTTGACGCCATCTTTGATTCGAGGAATAGCGCCTAACGTGAGGTTCGAGCACTGATTAGTCAAATCGAACTTTAACCCGAGCGTTAGCGTTATTCATATATAGTGAAAACGAAAAAATGACTAATCCGCGGATTAGTGCTTAATCAGAACATAATCAGAGATAGTGAAATACCCCCTAAATTAACTAACTAGTTAATGTTAAACTATCAATACATACTATCAATGATGCAACCATTTTAAATTCTATCAGAAACGATAGTGATTACAATAAATGAAATTATGTTTTTTTAATTACAAATACGATAATCAAAGTATTTTCATTTTTCTGGTGTCTGTGTTTTATCGCTAAATTGTCAGTTTATAAGAAAAAATCAATAGAATTTCTGGTAAATTGTTATAAATAACATCTAAATATAAAGTTGTGCAATAAATTCATTATAAAAACGTTAATCTATCTTAGTGGGTAAGCCTTCATTTTTTTGGAGAGACGATAGGTAATATGATAATTTATGAATAGGTGTAACTTGTGTAGTAGAAAATAAAGTAAACATATATTTTTTTATTTTATTTAAAAGAAAGACAAACATTCCCGGGTTGCGAATAACCTGACAATATTTGAAAATCTCCTACTACCACCACAGAAAGCGGAAAATGTTGCTTGTGTTGTGATGGAGGACTTAGCCAGCCGAGGAATTGAACACACTACGCCTGGGTCAAATGAGTATTGAATATTGAATATACATGAATATTGAAAGTGATCAGATGCTTTCCTCATCGACAGAGAATATTGAAACACTAATGAAATCATTTCAGTTTCATTCGTAAATTATTAACCGTCCCCAAACTTCACGAACATTATTTATCGTTTTTGTGTTTAATTCGTAGAACTCCATTTAATTTTTTTTTTATAAATTTAATTTAGATTAAATTTGATAATATTATTATTAAGTTCACATTCTTGAAATCATTTGTATGTAAGTATTTGTCCTTCGTTTATGCACACAAATAGTTATGTTTCAATCGGAATGAAACGGAAAACAAAGATCCCAAAGTCAGCCGTCTTTGAAAAAGTCTAAGAAAATAGATTTACTAACAGTAGTTCTTAAGTTAATGCTTACTAAGAACGGTAGTACCTATGTACGTCTGCCGGATGTGGATGTTTTCCAACATTAATATTTAGCCGCGCTCTTCGCTGCGGCATTCGGCAGTCAGCTCTTGGCCTGTTTCCGGCCGCCGGAAAAAGATTTTTTTTCCTCGATTTCTGTTTGATGTTGTCTGGGAAAAGCCTTTTCCTAATTAAACCGTTTATTTCATTTAGACTTAAGCATCTCAGTAAATAAATTATTTCTGTTGGGAAATTCAAATATTTGAACTTATACAAAGAACTGGGAAACGGAGAAACCTAATTGGAGATTGCGGCAAACAATAGATTTACTTAAATCACTTAATATTGTGCACAACATTCAATGAATAATTAATTAGGCTTTAATAATTAATTAGGCTTTAATATATCAATTTAAAAGGTAAGAAAATAGTAATACCAGGCATTTCAATTAAAAGAAGAATTTTTCAAGGAGACTCATTGAGTCCTGTTTGGTTTTGCTTAGCATTGAATCCTCTATCTAAAATGTTAATTAAAAGCAAGTTTGGAATAAAAGTTAAGGGTAATACAAGGTAGAGTAGTACCTACAATTTCGCATTCTTTATTTATGGATGATATAAAATTATTTTCGAATTCTGAACAAAATTTAGAGAAAATGATCGAGGTAGTTGAAAACTTTTCAGATGATATCAAATTGACTTTTGGTTTAGATAAATGTAGAACGATCCATATAGAGAAAGGCAAAATTGTAGATGGGGACGAGAGTATATTTAGAAATTTCCAAATTACTAGTATGAAAAGGGATGAGGTTTATAAGTATTTAGGATACCCACAATCAAATAGATTAGACCATACTTGTATTAAAAATAATATTAGAATTAAATTTCAAACTAGGATCAGGAAAATTTTAAAATGCAATCTATCTGCTAAAAATTTAGTAAAAGCAACAAATACTTGAGCAATACCTCTATTAACGTACTCATTTGGCATAGTTAAGTGGTCTAATACAGATTTAGATAACTTAGAAAGATTAATTAGAACTACGCTAACAAAGTTGAATTGCCATCATCCAAATTCAGCTATAGAACGAGTTAATTTACCTAGAAATTTAGGAGGTAAAGGTATAGTCAAAATAACTTCTTTGAAACATAATCAGGTAGAAATGCTAAGAACTTTTTTCCATAGGAAAGCTCATAGCTCAGAAATGCACAAAATAATTTGCAAGGCAGATAGAAATATTACACCTTTAAATTTATACGATGAAAATTCCAACATTTTTATAAATCCCAACCAGGAATTATTAGATTCCTGGTCAAATAAAATTTTACACACAAAACACTTCAATTATCTCATTAAATTTTCGTCAAACAAATGGTTGAGTATTGGAGAGTTGAGCGCAAAAATAGAAGGATTTATGCTTGCCATTCAGGATAGAGTCATTAATACTAAAAATTATAGGAAGCATATAATCAAAGATACAAATCAAATTGATAATTTGTGTAGAAAATGTTTGGCTTTTCCGGAAACTATAGAATATATTATATCGGGATGTTCTATTCCGAGTATACATTTAGGCACAATCAAGTTTTTAAAAAAATTCACCAAAGTTTGGTAATTAAACATAACTTGATTGATTGCCGTAATATAGTATCATATTATGAATACGAACCAAATTCATTTTTAGAAAACGAATTTTATAAAATATATTATGATAAAACCATACTAACAGACCGAACGATTAGACATAATAGACCCGATATAGTTTCATATGACAAAATTAAAAAAATAACTTATATCATTGATGTCGCTTTTCCAAATTCCTGTAATATTAAAAAATCTGTTAATGAAACATAACAAAATACACAGATTTAGGAAATGAAATAAAAATAATTTGGTATTCTCAGACTATAAAAATATTACCATTTGTTATTTCGGCTACTGGCATTATACCTAGCTCTCTCATTAAAAATTTAGGCGTATTAGATCTATCAAAAATTTATATATAAAGATGCAAAAGTCGGTCATTTTGAATACATGTAGGATAACGAAAGATTTTTTAAATATTTATGTTGAGGGATCAGTAGGATTTATAGGCCCTGTTAGAAGTTCTACCGAGCCGAACCCTCTGATATGAAAATATCTGGAGTCGGTGAATTATTTTCCCATTTGATCTCTGGTGAGTTGACGTGTTGTTCTTGTATTGTTTTGTATTTATTTTGCTTATATAATGCACTTGCATAATGTTGATTGACTAGATGATCATTTGTGGAAAAGTGTGTGGAAGGGTTTAGTTTTTCCTATGGGGAAGATATAACCCGGACATAAAAAATAATAATAAAATAAATATATTATTATTATTTAAATAAGAAGTCAATTTTTATAAATGTAAACGAAACATGGAACCATACACCGAAAATAGAAAGGTAACTGTCGCAACTGGGGATCGAACCGGGACATTTGTCTCACTGGGACAACACTTTTACTGAGCACTAAGCCATTGATACCTGATTAAGTACTTTCCTATTTTTAAGTACCAATATTATCCTCAATTGATTCGCTTTTTTCTGTATATTTCTTTATATCTTTTGTATAATTACAAGGTTCCACCCAAATATTGTCTCTGACACACCTTTTGAACTTTCCACAAATCTAGATCTAATGGTAAAAAAATATTACATTGATGGGTATTGTGTATAACCTACAGAAATTATTCCATTAAATTGAATAATTAAATATTTTGCCACAAGGTGTGGAAATTAATTTTAATGAAAGCTTGGAAGGAAGACCGCCCTTATATATTAATGTTGATTGACTTTAATGATCATGCCATTATAGGTCAAGGCTCTCTCGTATGCAGTATTGTGATAAATATATTACGGTTTCAGACTACAATTCTATTATAAATAGATTACACACAATTGATAATTGCTATAATGTGTTAGCTGATGTTTTAAATAATCCTCTAATGAAGTATAGATTTATAATTTGGGAGGTGGTCAATGGGTACCGCCGCCCCGGGAACCATACTCTGGGTTACCAACACCTCTGCCACAGGTCACCTGAAGTGGTTCGCTACGTTTGGTGACTTAGCAGGGGTGCCCGGGCTCATGGAGGGTTGTGCGTTCTGGATCACACTGATGAATGGGTCGGCCTACTCACTGCGGGGCGGGCCGGGCTGGGAGAGGCCGGTTGAGGGAGATCCAGTAAACCGGTTATCGCTGTCCGGGCCGCTGGATAGTACAGGGGCCCGACCCTTGGGCTCACGACCAAGGGTGGGCTGCCCCATCAGCCAGCGAAAAAACCCTGCCGCTGATGTTGTGCCGGTTCGTGACCGGTGAGGACCCAGCATCTAGCGTTTGGGGCGCACTGGGCGACCTCCACAGCCGGACTCTCCTGCCCATTGCCTGGAACCGCAGTCAGAAGAACATACCTTACATTTTGTGTATCCAGTTGCTCCACTCTCCAACTCCCCACCCAACCTTTTTAACCTAATCCTTCCCAACCCATCCTAAATCCCACAAACAAATAAAACAAACTTAAAAACTATGAACTCACAACAAATTAATATAAAGTCAGCGACAGCGAACAGTAGGAGTCCTCAGTGTGGACCGAGGATGAAGGTGAATTTCGCTAACATTCGCGGTCTGCACACCAACCTAACTCCCATCCACCACCACCTTCTCTCACAAAATCCCCATCTCCTCTTCCTTACGGAAACACAGATTGCCGAGCCCCCAGATACCTCCTATCTGAACTGCCCAGGATATCATCTGGAAAGCCTTTTCAGGCCCAAAGGAGGTGTCTGCCTTTACAGCCGTGCTGACATCAGCTGCGCTCGTCTCGCAAATATCGAGAGCGCAAAACACGAAGTGTTATGGGTACGTGTGGATCTCACCGGTATGATGAGAATTTATGCGTGCCTATATCGCTCACCAAACCTTGCCGAATCAGACACTGTTGAGTTGTTTAAATACTTGAGTGACACTGTAGATATTCTCTTGCCCCGTTACCCATCGGCCGAGTTTGTAATCCTGGGGGACTTCAATGTTCATAATGAACAATGGCTGAAGTTCTCGGGCCCAACAAACTCTGCCGGTAAATCTGCGGAATCCTTTGCCCTTATCCATGGACTAAGCCAACTCGTAGAATCTCCGACCAGAATACCAGACATCCCATCACATCGAGCCAACCTACTCGATTTGTTTCTCACTAGTGAGCCACTCGGGTACAGAGTGGAGGTGACAGCGCCCTTAGGATCCTCTGACCACTGCCTGATTACCACCTCTGTCCCATCCTCCATGAACCGTCAACCCGACAAACATGTAAAGAGGAAGGTATGGCACTACAGGGCAGCAAAATGGGACGGCATGCGGTCTTTCTTCGACGCCTTTCCTTGGAGTACTGTATGCTTTAGCTCCGAGGACCCATCAATTTGTGCAAAAAGGAATAATTAAAAATAATTAAATAAGGAATTACATTTTTTTATCCAAAAAAATGTCATCATTTCAATGACAGTTATTTTTTCAAACTTTCTTCAGGCCGGTAGGTATATTGATTATTCCGATTTGATAGCTCATAGTGGGAATCGTGATTATGCTACCTCTGGCGGGATAAAAATGTAGTATTCAACACGGCCACCATCTTGAACCGGAACGTAAAGAACAAATTTACAGACACACCGAATGGTCGAGTTAAAACAGGACTCCGCTGTGCTCAGTCAAAAACGTATATAGTTTTTATATTAGTATTTAACTGTTGTTAAGTTTAATTTCTTGAATTTCATTTCAATTTTAGGTTTTTCTTTATATATTTATTCAATTTATAAGAAATTGTCAAACCTTACAACACTTTTTATAATTTATAGGTTTTTGTTTCCAACAGACTTACACAAATTACGCAACCAAACCTCGTGGTTGAGTGGTAAGTGGTAGACTAGCAATCCGAAGGTCGCGGGTTCAAATCTAATTAAATTAAGTGGGTAAATTTTAATTTGTGTTATTTCACAATTTATTCATTAAAAATAATATATAGTATACTTGCGACACGTTTGTGGAAGATACTCTCAGTATCACCCTGATGTAAGACCACCATTCAGAAATGAAACGTTGACTGAAATGGTTATTAGGTATGTATAATCAGGTACTCCCCCGCCTTACTTTTCCCCATCTCCTTCTCCGCCCCACTACCTTCAGCCTCAGGTACCCCAATTGGGGATGCCATGGTCTCACTGCCCCTAGATGGTTGGGAGCTGTGGGGACTCTTATGTGGTATTCACATTAGAAAAAAAATGCAAACTTAACCGTGTTAATCCGGGTTATCATTCCATAGTCAAATAACTTGCGTTCCTTTTACGAAAACGGTCATGACGTCGGTCGCTCCTTTGCACATTGAAACAATCAGCAATCACAACCACGTGCACAAGTGCTTACGTGTAATAAAGGCATAATTGGCGCTTGTCCCCTTTACGGTACAACTTAATAAAATAAAAATGTGACAGGAATTGTGTCGCCCTAATCTGCGAGAACTCGTATTAACCTAATTCATACAACTAAACCCCCGTTCCGACATTTTTAGCGATTTGTAAAGAAGGAATTTTAGGTTTTTCTTCTGTGTTCAAGATTCTTACACAAAACTTTATATTGTGCACAGACATAGGAATTAATAGACGAGAAGATAATGGCGAGGGGTAAAATCAACTGTTGAAGAACGAAAGGAGTGAAGCTGACTGTGATTCATCAATAAATCAATCTGACAGTAAATAGGCATCTCGCATTATAATATCACCATTTACTTCTTAAAAGTAAAATCTGCTTTTGAATGAATAGACATTTCTACATGGGAGCGCAAATTACTCGCCACGTTATGAACTAATTTGCGAAGTCCAAATTCGGCAAAGTAAGGCAGCTTCTATTTTCAGAGTCGTAGTTAGTTTCAGAGTATTTAGTTAAGACACTTTTACAAATGTCTCATAATTTACTTACCCCAGTAAACAACGATGAGCACACTTGAGAATCGCTACATTGTGATGTGATAGTATATGTTTCTAAAACTGATCCATATAATACGGTGTGAATAAGCTTAAAATAAAGTAAAATAATGCTTACTTATGGAATGTAATACGACAATTGGGTTTATTCTCTTTTTCACATCTATTTTTACAAGTTTTCATATCACAAGTCAACATTTTGCCGTGTAATTTCGTAAAATGAACCGATGATGCCTCGACCATAGTTCGCACAAGAATGATGACGTCACGTTTTCAAATTTCACTTGAGGCCATATGCGAGCCCAGCCGGCTCAATGGAACCGGTATGGGGAGTGTAGGGCAGGTCTACTAATATTCATATGTCTATGGGTGAAATTATCAAAGTAGAATACAAAAAGCCACGTTAGTTTGCTAGAAATATTTTATGTTTTGTAAGCGTGTTTTCAGTTTTACGTGACTGATGAACAACCATTTACCATACATTAATGATTTTTTATCAGTTGTGAAATTTTTTAAACACGTTTATTAGTAAGGCCTGTGATGTATAAGTTTCTACGTACATTTTTGCACTTCTCTCTTTCCAAAAACTAATTATATATATTATATGTGTATATCGTTTCTGATTTTCGTAAATCTAAAAATATTCGTAATCATCGAAATCTGAAATGAATATTCTGATTAATTTAATATTCCAAAATATTTCGATAATAATTGAAGTAAACGATAATTTATATGTATATTATTATCTGAATAATTCGCATCTTTACTCGGGATTAATTGGTTAAATGGACCGCAATTTGTTAGAAGGGGCGGATGAACCATTCATTTGAAAGTTTGACTTTTCTCTCGGTCAACCCAAATACGATAAAACCCTTCGATGGAGTTGATTGCGTAATTACACTTCTCGCAAAAGGAGGAAAGAGCTATTTTAACCTGAATAATAAAATATTCAACCTAAAATAATACCGATACCTATTATAAATAGTTAAGTCCGCCACGCTGCCGCTCGACACAGGACACACACACACTCTCCTTTATATAAATTGACAAATAGATTGACTTCTTCCTTGCCTCTTCCATTGTCACGTTTCAGGGACTTATTCGTGTTCTTGTTATACCAATTATTCTTTACCAGTCATTTTATTGTGACACCTTATGAATTCTTTCTGTCCGGAGTTAACAGTGATACTTTGAAATCAGAAATATTAATGGAATAAAGTAAGGAAGAGAAGGGAATGATGGGGTGGAAGCTACCTAGCTATTTACGTTTGATTATTAATGGAATAAAGTAAGGAAGGGAAGGGAATGATGGGGTGGAAGGTACCTAGCTATTTACGTTTGATTATTAATGGAATAAAGTAATGAAGGGAAAGGAATGATGGGATGGAAGGTACCTAGCTATTTACGTTTGATTATTAAAAAATAAGTGTTTAACCGCAATGAGTTTATTAACTCCTGGGAGTACAATGCTTTATATAATATACTATATTCTGTATTGTATACTTTTAATAAAAAAAAATAATAAAAAAAATAGTTCAAATTATTTGAAGCATACAAATATACGGTACTATTATATTGATATTTTAAACAATTTATTAATATTTTTGAAAAGGTTTTCAATTTTAGGGTTATTTTGCCTTAGTCGGAAGTCAGAATCAATTTTTATTATTATTATTTAGGGTTTTGACATATTTTTTACTTCGCTTGTCCCACTAGGGATATCCTGTGTCGAGACAGGCTAGTTTACAATGATTTTATTTATTTAACGATAGGTACATTTAAGGCTAATTTCGAAAGATACGTAGGAGGTTACGGTAATGAGATTAAATAACTTATAATCCAGTAATTAGTAGCGTGAAATATCCATACAAATTGAAAATTAAAATTTAGATTTAGATTTGGGTGAGTTTACTAATTATTTCACGACCTGTGTTGATAATTCAGTGTTTAGACAAGATCTTATATTTGTTTGGATTTTTAATTGTTTTGCTTTGTCAAGTCGATTATTATAAATTTTAGTAGCAATTTATTTGAAATTTCGTTATCCAAATGTTATCAAATTTTTTTCAGATATTTGTAAGTGTTTGTGAGTTTTAAGTCATGCGTTATGTGTATGTAATTATAATTTACTTTTTTAAAGATATATGTTAAAATGGTTTTTGCGTAATCTAGTACTTTAAATTTGTTAAATTTATCTACAGTGCTTGTTATTATGAGACTTAGAGTATAACATCAATTTTTTTATTCTTCATTACAAACGTCAACTTCGCAATATCAATTATATAAATATAAATAAAGCACACATAAAAATAGAAGTCACAATATAGAAAGTAGATTAACATTTCAAGCGAATACAATACAAAGGCTTACAATGTTTACATGTAGATAAGACAGTCAACATACATCATAGGCATACACACACTCAAAGGAACTCAATATACTACATACTCATGGGCATATTTGTACAATTACATGCATACAATCAGTAGATACTAATGTATTTATAAACAAATTCAAAATTTAAAAATTATTATTTGCATTAAAAAAATGCTTTTTTTAAGTTGATCCGCTTTTTACACCTATTGGCAAATTATTAAATATTGAAAGTACAAGATAAGCGAATGTTCGTTGGCAGATAATGAAAAGATAATCCGTGGAAGTATGATCTGTAGGTATGGATTTTAAACTAAACGGATTTCGCTAGTTTACACAAACGTTTCTACTCCTTGACATCGAAAATGAATTTCTGTTACAGAATGATTTTGGATATTTTAAATCTTTTAAAAAAATGTTCACTAAATTCAAAAATAATGACGGTTCATACCAAAGATATTAGAGTTCTTCTAATATCTTTGGTTCATACCTCTCGATCTTATAAAACACTCATAAATATACAATTTATCCTAAATTTGTAACGGTATTTTACGCTCGTCAGAACCAACAATGCGTGTCTTCTTAAAACACAATAATTCATCTGGCCTATCAGCAATCTCGACATTTGAAATATTGGAAACCATACAAAAAGTTCTCAATCAACGAACAGTTTAAAAACCAATCGGTTCTGTCTATTTAAATATCGAACAAGTTCACGGTTCAATTATTTCCAAATGAGCTCCGGAATGGTTGTTATTTCAAACCAAGAAATTTCCAATATTTTATATTGTCCCTTCAATAAATTTTAATCTTCGCCTTCTGAAAGGGGGACAAGACAGTTAAAATGTGTTTTAATAAAATGATGAGGTGTGTTACCGTTAGGTTGACTTTACACGTTTATTTATTTGCTACGATTATTCTATATTTTTAAATCCGTAAAATGAAGTGTAGTATTAGATCTCGTACTGCAAGCAAAATTACCGATGTTCGCAATAGCTTAGAGTTTTATTACCTGCACCTACTGTTTGCGGAATATTCCCAAGTAACATACGGTGAAATATCACCATTTAGAATTGAAATAAATAGTGAAAGCTCAATAAACAAATAAACAAAAGAGTTGCTGTGTTTTGTGACAAGTTTTGAACAAGCCAGGAACTTACTACCGAACTTTCCTCTCCATCTCTTTCCTGTCCCCCCTTCCTTCACCATCACAACATAACCCAATCGAGGATGCATAGTCAGAAAAGGACCCTCGAAAGCTCTGGCAAAACATAAAGACTCTGTCTGGAGAGAGCTACATCAAGGTTGATTCCTCCCTTGAAGCAAACAGCCTCGCAACACACTTCAAAAATAAGGTTGAAAACATTCGGGCCCTCAGTGTAGTAGGATCGCCTTCTGTCGCAGCACCAAGTCCGCTCTCTGGTGACTTCACTACTTTCGCAGCGGTAACGGAAGAAGATGTCACGCGTGCTGTGATGTCTTGTCCTAATAAACAATGCACACAAGACCCCATACCTACCTGGCTCTTAAAGAAATGTCTTCCGGATATAACGCCTATAATTACCGCAATTATCCAGAAGTCACTAGTAAATTCACTTGTACCGGGAACACTCAAAAAATCAATTATAACTCCGATTCTAAAAAAACAAAATCTTGATACAGACAATACGGATAATTACAGGCCAATATCTAACCTACCATTTCTGTCAAAACTGCTTGAGAAAATCGTTGCCAAACAATTGGTGGGGTACTTGAACTCGGCCGGTCTATTTGCCAAAAATCAATCTGCTTATCGACAGTTTCATTCAACTGAAACTGTCCTTTTGCGGGTAATTTCAGATTTGATCATCGGGATGGAAGCAGGTTAGTTGGGTTTGGTATCTGTTCTTGATATGAGTGCGGCATTTGACACTGTAGATCATAGTATTTTATTAAATGTGCTTGAAACCGAATTTGGCGTTCGAGGTGATGTACTCCAATGGATGTCATCGTACCTGTCTGGACGAGTAGCTTCAGTAACATTGACCGGTCAGTGGTTGAGTGGGCATAGCGCTTGGGTCTCACCCGAGCGTCGCGTGTTCGATTCCTCGGCTGGCTAAGTCCTCCATCACAACACAAGCAACATTTTCGGCTTTCTGTGGTGGTAGTAGGAGATTTTCAAACATTGTTGGGTTATTCGTAACCCGGGAATGTTTGTCTTTCTTTTAAAAAAAAAAAAAAAAAAAAACTTTCAATAAATATACATCACCTGAAACTCCCATCGAATTTGGAGTTCCCCAGGGTTCTGTACTGGGTCCCATTCTCTTCATTCTATATACTAATCGTCTCGAACGACTCATTCACTCAGCTGGCTTTGAATCACAAGGCTACGCGGATGATCGTTTGATTTTCAAGTTTTGCTCCCCGGATGAAAAAGACGTCCTTAAAAACGAGGTGGTTAGTTTCATTGACACGGTTTCAAGTTGGATGTCTGTTAATAAACTCAAACTTAATCCGACAAAGACGGAATTTATTTGGATAGCTTCTCCTGGAAGACAAGCCCTCATCGACTCCAGTCCAATCCGTATTCAGAATACAAATATAATCCCTTCTACGGAAATAAAATTTCTAGGTTTCACTTTAGACAATTGTCTTTCTCTTGAATCGCAAATTTCAAAAACTGTAAGTGCTGGCTTTTTCCATCTAAGGCAGATAAAATCAATTAGGAGATGCCTTCCCTTTGATGGAGGAAAATCACTCATAAATTCGTTCGTTGTCTCACGTATGGACTATTGTAATAGTGCATATGCTGGCCTACCTAAAAAACAATTCAACAGAATCCAGTCCGTTTTCAATGCTGCGGCGAGAATGATTTTTGGTGAATCTAAGCATTGTCGTATAACCCCGCTTCTAAGGGATCGTCTTCATTGGCTTCGATGCCCTGAAAGAATAGAGTTCAAGATCTGCTTAATGACCTTCAAAGCATTACAGGGAATGGCGCCAGCCTATATATCGGAATTATGTGTCCGACAAAACCTAAGCGATAGACAGCTTACTCCGAGGTCAGCAGATCTAGATGTTACCAATCGTTTAATCGAACTTTCTCGGTCAAATCGAGCTGTTTACTATGATCGCTCTTTTCGTGTAGCTGGCCCACTCATTTGGAATAAACTTCCCCCAGCCCTTACCAATATACAAAATTTGGCTGAATTTAAACGGGTTTTAAAAACAAAACTATTCAAAAAATCATATTTAATAATTTAAAATCATTTATATTCTCATGAATCTAAGCTTCTTTTTTTAATATACTATAAAAAGCCAGGTTTTGAAGCTTTCCGGTAATTGTTTGGTTTCGGTTTCCTCCTTATTGTACTTTTATGTTTAATGTCCACCTATTATATAATATTTTAATGTTTTCTTGTTTTATATAATATTTTAATTTTAAAGTTCTTATTTTTCGTGCACTGTCACTGTCTTTTATTGTTGTCCTCTACTAAAATAGCACTGTTATTGTTAAATTTTACTCTCTGCTTTTGTGTAAACCGTTTATTCTTTATTTCATATTATGTAATTATTTTTTTTTTAAAGGAACACAATAGGAAATTTTATTTTAAGTTTATTATAGTTAAGCGCACTTGAAGTGAAACAACACAAAACTGCGCTATATAAATGTTATGTTATTATTATTATTATTATAGTCCCACAGGTGCCAGCTGGAACTCTGAGAGAACTCTCTACTCTTGGCCCTGGTAAAGTGCAAATCAGACTTCAAAAAGGTTACTGCGTTTTGTCAATATTGTAGTATTTTGAAATGAAGGTGTATAAAATGCATGCTTATTTCAATTGGAAAATAAATCACAAGTTACAAATACCAAAAGTTAAAGAATGTATATATTTGGTTTTGATGACGTTTTAAGGTGTGCCCTAGCTCTAGCTCATTACATGTGTCGTAAATAACATAACTTCCTTTAAGACTAAACATGAAAATAGATTAATTTACCTGCATTATTTCCTGTTTTGCCGGATTGTTTGTAAAAATAGAAACTTGTTTAAAATAAGATCGGTTTTGAGATTTGTGCATCCGCACTATACGTGAGCTGTGTATTATCCTGGCGGATGGAAATAAAACCCCCATCCGATCATCAAGTTCCTGTCCAAGCCTCGAAACTTGGCAGGATGGAGAGCTGCTGTTTGGGAGTTGAAGCGATGTTGTGATTAAACTCTATCGGCTCTGAGCGGAATTTTAAATAAGTTGCGTGGTCAATATTTCATGTCGTGACATATTGTTTAATTGAGTGAAGGGTGGCGCAGTTGATTAACCTTTGTCGCCTTAGCACAACCTCGATTCCTGTCATCTGATGTACTTTAGTATGTACATATTTTAAAAGTTTACTTCCTTTGAAAAAAGTGTTATTATAAAAGTGATATTTAGTGTTTTTGTACTTTTTTTAAAAGCTTCATAGACTTAAATTGTGTTAAAAATTTAAATACTACAGATAAATAATTCGATACTTCGGTACCAGCCAATTTCGTTTTTTCAAACGCAATATTTTTCAGTTTTCTTCGAAAAATTGGATGAAATTTGACGCGCAGCACTCGAAACATCGCTCAATCATTATGTTTCGAAAATGCTAATAACTCCTCTGTATGGAGTGTACGAGTATAGATCTTTTATCTGCGCATCTAACCTCTATTCAATTTATTTATCCCCCTTCCTGTTCTGTTCTATCCTCTTTAATAAACTTTTAAAGTCTTCATTGATTCAAGGGATAGGAGATAGGAGCTTCGAATAGAAAGTTTCCGAAGTGCTAATCGCTTTGTTGTTCGTTGAAGAGGCCCCGACAAGTAGAAGCCGTAAATAACTATTAAGATTAAAGCAACCAATCAACTTACACAATGGTTTATAAAAACTTCTCTTGGCAGTAATATCAGTTACTCAACTAGAAATTAGGGCTAGCAGAAGATGGCGTGTTTCAAAAGCGATCGATCAAGGAACAGCAACATTGATAATTAACGGCAACGATGAAAGATGATACACATGTGTCGAATTTAGACATGATACATGACTTACGTGCACTGGTTCGATTTTTCCCTGACAAAAAATTCGGATTAAAAATTATTGCCCTAACAAGAAATCCGGGTATCATTTCGACGATCTGGAGGCAAACCACGTGACCATATTTTTGACACCAGGAACGTTCGAGAACGCTTTGAATAATTTACGACATCAGTCGTACGTTAAACGCCGAAGAGCTCACATTGAATTAGCCAGACCATGCGCAGTTCCCAAGCAAAGTTCGCTTAAGGTTAAACGCAACGCTCGTTGTATTCTACGTGTTCACAGATGGCGTTAATTAATTAATTTTGTTTAAATACGCTTTTGCAAGGCATTGCTTTACAGTATTAAGACAAATTATTTGTTTGCGCCCTCATATACGCAATATGAATATGAATAAATAGTTTTGTCCATATAAAAACTCAATTCTATCGAGAAAGGCATACAAATACAATATTGGATTGAATCATCGGTAAAATATTGTATTTGTGTGCCTTTATCGAAAGAATTAAGTCTTTAAACGAACAAAACTATTGATTCATATTCATATTGCGTATATACGGGCGCAAACAAATGATTTGTCTTAATATTGTAAAGCAATACCTTGCAAAAGCGTATTTAAACAAAATTAATTCATTAACGCCATCTGTGAACACGTAGAATACAACGAGCGTTGCGTTTAACCTTAAGTAAGGCAACGGTTTTCTGCGGTTTGTGATTAAAAGCGTATTATCCCCACTCCCCATACCGGTTCCATTGGAGCCGGCTGGGCTCGCGTATGGCCTCAAGTGAAATTTGAAAACGTGACGTCATCATTCTTGTGCGAACTATGGTCGAGGCATCATCGGTTCATTTTACGAAATAACACGGCAAAATGTTGACTTGTGATATGAAAACTTGTAAAAATAGATGTGAAAAAGAGAATAAACCCAATTGTCGTATTACATTCCATAAGTAAGCATTATTTTACTTTATTTTAAGCTTATTCACACCGTATTATATGGATCAGTTTTAGAAACATATACTATCACATCACAATGTAGCGATTCTCAAGTGTGCTCATCGTTGTTTACTGGGGTAAGTAAATTATGAAACATTTGTAAAAGTGTCTTAACTAAATACTCTGAAACTAACTACGACTCTGCAAACAGAAGAAATTTACTTTGCCGAATTTGGACTTCGCAAATTAGTTCATAACGTGGCGAGTAATTTGCGCTCCCATGTAAAAATGTCTATTCATTCAAAAGCAGATTTTACTTTTAAGAACTAAATGGTGATATTATAATGCGAGATGCCTATTTACTGTCAGATTGATTTATTGACGAATCACAGTCAGCTTAACCCCCTTCGTTCTTCAACAGTTGATTTAACCCCTCACCATTATCTTCTCGTCTATTAATTCCTATGTCTGTGGGTTTGAGTCTATTCTGGTACTTTTCTGTGCAGGATCGGAATGTTTGTTAAAACGGTTAAAAAACGGAGTCGCCTTTAAATCGGTCTGCGTAGCGACGCTACAAATGAGTGAGATGGGTAAATTAAAACACATTTTTAAAGGTTTCTAACTAAATAGTGTAACAATATATTCAATTATGGAAATAAGCCCGAACTTTTGTTCACCCAATTTGAGATTTGTAGTTTTTTACGTTTTTTACGCAGGCAGCAATTTGCGCGCCATTGTAAAAATGAATAGTAATTACTAGAACCAGCAGATTTTATTTTCGCCAACTAAATAGTGATGTTACAATCCGAGTTGCCTGTACACTTTTAGATTAATTTATTGACAAATTTCAGAAAGGGTCACGCCTCTTCCGTGCAACTTGCTTTGTTCCCCTTTCACTGATGGGCTAGTCGATCAATTTGGTTGAATATTAGTTTTTTTGGTTTTTCCTTAAAAAAAATCAATAACACTATTGTTAAATTTACAACAAACAGTTTATTTATAAACAAGCTCTGCTGTGTAATTATTATTACGCGTGACATCTATGTCAATTTTGATAATGCTTTTAGACGGTGAAATAGCTATCACGCATATTAATAATTATACAGCAGAACATGTTTATAAATAAACTGTTTTTGTAAATTTTATTAATATTATTGAATACATAAAATTAAAATAGAGTTCTACAAATCAAACTAGCCAATAGTAAAAAAAAATAAAAATTAGATATATATGATACTAAACTATATATCGAATCGAACACAATTGTAACAACTTGCACTTGCAATGTTGTTTAAGAATATTTAATAATTATTTTTCCGTCACCAAAATTTTTCTCTTCCTAGCTGAATATTAATTATTTTATAAAACTTCTACAAAATTTTCGGCAAATTGTACGAAAAATCTTTGTATTATATGAATTTAAGAAAAACAGTAATTTTGAAAAAAAAAATGCATGAGCAATATTATATTAATATTAAACAAATATTATATTAAGGAATAATTTAGGAAAATGTTTAACTGCCTTTTTTATCAGACTTAGTTAGCTCTGACCTCATTTCTATGCGCATCAATAATAAGAATTTCGATGGAAAAATATACTCGGACAAAAAACGGACTATCCTGGTTTACTTCACAATGTTTTTGGGACCCTACAGCAGAATAACCAGAGACAACCAGGAACTGTAGGTAGGTACTGAGTACTATAATATGGATGATGACTTAATGCATCCATCAGCGAATAGACGGAGATGGAGATGAAGAGTGTGTGGAGTGATTAGAAATGTCCATTTGCATACAGAACTCTGATACCTTATAGGTACAGGTTGTTCGGCAATCAAGATGAGAAATTAGGTCCCAGCGGATCATGACACGCGCTGTTGTCTCTAACGAAGAGTTTTGTCCGGCTGACGGATTATTCCTAAAACTCTAATCTGTTCAAGTGGTTGGGAACCATTATATTAAAAACTAGCATAAAACCAAGTTTGTTTTATATATTTAAAACAAATGCAGTTAGACAGTGTCAGACACTGCCGCAGCTATTTTTGTGAAAATGTCAATCGTGTATAGAATATAGATGTAGATCGATAAGTGTTGTAGATCGATGTGTATAGTATATTTAAATTATACACGTTTTTTTATTATTTTTAATTGTTTCATTCATCTGCAACTTACATTCAATAAATACAAGGCAGTGGTATACGATATAGGATACATATTGTGACTTTGAAATCATTTTAATTCCTCTTGAAAACCTCAATCTATTCAAGCTTTCCCCTGCGTGGTTGGTTTGTCCGAATCAAGTTTAAACAAGTTCTAAAGGGATTCACCTAAGAGCATGCGTTGTTTTTCGGTGTCATTCTATATGATTTTACTTTGCCCCCATATATCACTACATTTTAAGAAAATCAAGAAATTTTCTCATTTTTTCATGTTAACACTTTTTGAGTTTTAATTTACACAATTGATATGATTTGTGATATATACACTCCTCTTTAAAAATTTTTTGCTCACTCGGATCGGATAGTTGTCTGTTAAGACACGATTCCGGATAGATGAAAATCTTGGGTTTAATTTACAAGCCACGAATGTCGGATTGGTACTGGCTCAAACTTTCATCCTTTCTCTTTAAAAAGAAAGTTAAAAATTAGAAAGAGGGAGAGAAAAATATAGCTATCCGAACATCTTAAATCAACTGCCACGAGACCAAAGGTTGTCCATACACGCCAAAAGAATTACCTCATTGAAATTTCATAAAACCCAGAAGAATGCATGTTCTCGTGCCTCACCCGTAGCTCAGCAATAATGTATAAGCCCGGCATTAATCACTCTTGGATTATTTTAATTTAATTACGGCGATAAGTTAATGAGCGACTCTTGTCTCCAAGTCGCCATCGTCCGACCGAAGACTGAAGATATCGTTATTTATAATGACATTTTTAACTGAAAAATCCGTTAATCTGACGCCGTATCAACAGCAGCAGTGATTAATGCATGACTTCTTATAAATATAATCGCAGCTAAATTTATTTACTCAGGTTTATAATTACATTTATTCATCCTACGATACCCATTACTACTTCCTCACACAAACAAATAACGTATGTGACATTATTGCTGAGATTAATTTATTAATTAAGAAAACAATATTATGATTTGTAACATTCCTGAAAGCGATTATTATCTCAAACAGATATTATTAATAATGATACCACCAACATAAAAAAATTATATCATTTTTGACTTGGACAACTCAACAAATTCTCTTTACCTGAAAATATTCAGAATCGGGAAAAGGGATAAAGATAAACAGAAGGAAATAAAAGTTGAGTTTCCTGAATCGAAATGGCCTAAAATCCTCGGCAAAGAACACTCTCGAAAGAACAAATCCGAATGTACCCTGGGTTTCGATTTTCCAATCTAGGCGGCCCCAATCGCCGTCGAAAGTACATACATTGGTCGAAAGTCTTATTCTTGAGTCTAGTCGAAAGTACACACTTACATACGCCATACGTCATTATTCATTCCACTCCAACAACGAGTGGGTCGAACCACTCGTTGTTCGAGTGGAATGACTTGTGGAGAATCGATGCCCAGATCTATCATTTTCCCAGAGGAACCAGTTATGTATGATATTTCAAATAAATACGTCAATAATCGTCAAATTAGCCCCAAAAAGCTGACCCACAAATATCTTTTAATTTTTTTCGTTATTATTTTAAGACTTCTTCAGTTAGCGTATTATTGACTTAACTAGTATGTTGTATTGCATGTTTTATTTATGTTATGCTTTCGTTCTTTTGAATTTACTGCTGTTAAGTTTAAGATTAAGTAACTGCTGTTCGTAATTTAATTTACTGTTGTTAAGTTTAGGTTACTGTTGTTTTTAATTTAATTTATAATTTTACTAAGGGGAAGCTTATTTTATAGATGCAATGAAACTTTATCCGCTGGAATAAAAATCTAATTAAAAGCACTTACATAATGTATGGCCATACGTGAATGAATTGTATTGTGGGCGTATCTGTGTGCACGAAGTAAGCTAAATCTTGTGTTTTTTACTGATCTGTTTATTCTACACGGAGAAAACTTACTGATTTAAACTATAGCTAATTTATTAAAAATCTACCAGAATGTGTTACGGCGATGTCGAAACAGGTGTTCGTCAAAATTCTAATATTTTCGCATTTCGTCATTGAATGCTATCAGGACAAACACAGGTGCATGAACACATGTTCCGATATATCATGAATATACTAAAAGTTTATTACTACACACCATGCTATCCCGTTTGTCACAGGATTTTAATAAATCAGCAATACTCATTTTTGTCCGTGTATTTCTGTAGTCAGAAAACGGTTATTTAGCTTTTTGCTTTGTTTTCTCGACTCAGGTATGACTTTTGATAGCTTTGAAGTTATTGAACCTGTGTGACTTCTATCTGCGTAAAAGACACTTATAATATTTAGTGACTCAATCTTTGGATTTTCTAAATAAAATCAATGTCTTGGTTTTTACCCTTAGTAATAATATTCAAATGACCTTTTCGCCTAATGGTATGAATATTCAATTCAAGCACAATTTTGACGAAATGTCAACAATATCACCTACACGCTAATGCATCACTTTCACAAAAGCTTCAATATTGTTCAATTTAATATAATAAATACCAAAAGCTGACATTTACCTCCTTTTGTACAAAATAATTGCGGAAAAAATACATCAAGTAAATGGCAAATTTGCTTGGAAAATTATTATTTCTGACATCACTCACCTATATTATTAAGCAGTAGAATTTATTAGAAATACATAATTATTGCTTTATAAAGGGTGTATCAGCACATACGCGAGAGAAATTAAACCTGCGATTTCTGAGCACATTTGGAGTAAACAATGTAGACGTCGTTTTACTTACTATCCGACAACTTTTTTAAACAACAAAAAAATCCTTCCTATGTAGCCACTTGCCTTGTAGGTACCTACAACGAACAGTATCATATGTGATGGACCTAGTCCACGCTGGCCCAACGCGTTGCCAACTCGCCAACGACGTGTGAACGCCATTGCCAACGTTGGTGCCAATGCTCTTGGCCAATTCGCGAATAAAAACGATCATGTAGTTTGGACGGCAAATCGAAAATGGCAACTTTTAAAACCTTGTAGAAAATATATTCGTCTACATAAAATAAATATACCTTCACTGTTGTAATTTTTTTTTGAGAATAAAAAACAATGAAAACCCCTTTTCTCCGTTGGCCATTTGACCGATTTCGAATAGGAATACCGCACAGGAATTTCAACTGATCTCCACCGTCTGGAGCCAGTGATACTATGGCATTTCCAATTGGGGTATGTTGTGAGGTGAAGGGAGTTGGGAGGGGAAGGAGATGCGAAGAGGAAGGTTGGGGATTCTCTGGCTATTCAGGTATGGTCACCAAACACAGCTAAAGCAATTTCAAGCAACGTTTCAATTCTGAATGGTGGTCTTGTATCAGAGTGTAGAATACTCTCAGCGATACTAAGAGTATTCTACACTCTGGAACGTGTCGCAAGTATACTATATACATAAAAAAATCTTTCGCCGCTTTTCGAACCTGCTACCTTCGGATTGCTAGTCGAGATCCTTACCCCTCGACAACGGAGGGCGTCAAATCTAGATGGATGTGGAAATTATCGTATATAATCTTCGTAATTCATAAACATAAATAAGCGCTCACGCAATTATAGCACTACCGTCTCCGCTGAATGCTTATAGCGAACTGAAGACGGGGCCAACGTGTGAACGCTGTAAGCAGGTTTGCGCCACGTTTGATGTGTGCACGAAAACCACAATAATTGGGTTGACCATGCAACGGCCAAGTCGTCCTGCACACGTTGGGCCAGTGCATTGATCCGTTGGCTCATGATACGCACTCCGTCTAGTTCCAGGAGCACTGTACAGACGTTTTTTGACTGTTTATATGTATTCAGTATAAATAAAGTATAACATTATTAAGGTCCTTTTTATGCTGTTTCGGCTTTTTGATTAATCTCTCTCTGTTATTAAAAGTTTCTAAGAGATTTTTTCTTGTGTATCTGATCACGAGACTACGTCTAATGTAAATAATGTTTATTTACTTACTGTAAAAAAAGGATATACTTTCACCAGAGTCGCAACTGTCTAACTACTGCCAGCTACTGCCAACTACTGCCAACTACTGCCAACTACTGCCAACTATTGCCAACTACTGCCAACTACTGCCAACTACTGCCAACCGTCCGGAGCTAGTGAGACTAGGACATCCCAAACTGCGGTTTGTTTTGAGGCTGAAAGAAGTGGGAAGGGGAAGGAGATGAGGAAGAGGAAGGCGGGGATGTACGTAGCTGTTCTGGTCGCCAAACATGGCAAAAGCTATTTTACGTAGGTTCAATTCTAAATGATGGTATTTCATCATGGCATATGGAAAGTACCGCAAGAAGTTACCTGTGAAGTAACGCAAATTTTTTTAAAATAAAATTTACTTGAGCACGCCCAGATTTACAGCCGAGGATCATAATATATTAACCACAGGGCAGTCCTATATGTAATCTTTTTAAAATTAAAATTAGCGATAAAAATCTTTTTGCAAAAATTTCTGTTATACTATAACAAATAAATTAACCTTGACGCCTAACAAGAAGCTTTGAAAATGTCAATGTACTGCTATTCGCCGACGATATTAAATTATATAAAGAAATAACCTCATTAAACGACTGTCAAGTTCTTCAATCTAATATAGACATGCTAAATAAGTGGTGTTCACAAAACAATTTATATTTAAATGTAGAAAAATGCAAAATTTTGACCTTTTCCAGAAAAAAAAACATCACAATTTTTTGGCTATTCAATAAATAAAACAAATTTAGAAAGAGTAAAGGAAATGCGAGATCTTGGCATAATAATGGATGAGAAACTAGACTTTACGGCCCACATTCAACAAACTGTGAATAAGGGTATGAAAACATTAGGTTTTATATTAAGAACAATTTTAAATTTTAAATCTTTACAAATCATAAAACTATTGTACATATCCCTTGTTAGAAGCCTGATAGAACATAACTCCATAGTTTGGTCGCCCTTCTACAATGTACATATTCATAATGTTGAAAGAATTCAAAGAAAATTTCTACGCTTCGTCAATTTTAAACTTAACATCCCTTTAGAACACATAAATTACCAGTCATTATTGAATCATTTAAATATTCCGACATTAGAAAACAGAAAAAAAATAAACGACCTAACCTTTTTATTAAAATTATTGAACTCTAAATTCGATTGTTGTGAACTCCTGCATTTAATAAATCTACACATACCTACACGAACAACTAGGCAAATATCAACATTTTACATACATACATCTCATTCCAACTATAGTTTTCACTCTCCAATACAACGTTTACACAGTCTTGGTAACAAATACTTAAATAATATAAATGTATTTGACAATAATTTGAACTTGGCCAACTTTAAACGGAGTATGTGCGAACTATTTTTACATACTTTGTAAACTATTGTTATCAACTAATTTTATACCTTCTTATTAACATTATCGTTGATTTGGAGGATTTTGGCAAATTTTATATTTTTTGTCGCACTTATTTGCACTCTATCATACCTAATTTTTTAAACTCTTATATTTTATGTAACCTATATTTTGCTAAATCTGACATTTTTATATGTAATCTATATTTTTTTTTTATATAAAATGTATAACTAAAAAAATAAAGATGTACATTATTATATGTAAAAGCCCTATGGGCGTTTAAATGAAATAAAAATAAAAAAAATAAAATAAAGAACTCCCCGCGTGTTCAGGTTAAGACGAACGATATGAACTATAGTATACGCCACCATATCTGAAGTACGGGTGTTGAAGAGACCCAGATAAAATACTATTGTCAGAGTTCAACAAGTTAACTTACCTAGTCAACTCAATGTGCCACACAATAGTGCAGGCTCCACTGTAATACCTGGAAAACTGACTCTGTTTAGCTACATTTCTTCAATGAATTGATTGCAATCGATCTTTCAACAGTTAGTTTTACTAGTCGAACCGCCATCCATCGCACATTCATCCCTTAACCAATCATTTGACGGCATCAGTGTTTGCGTGGCTACGATCCTTGGCTGCTAATCCGGAGGTCGCGGGTTACAATCTCCGCGCGAATGAGTAAATTTGATTTGAATTTTTTTCACAATTTATTAATCAATAAATATATTCATATTTCATTTCGTATTTGAGGCACGTTCCAGAGTGGTTGATACTTAAGTTAAAGACAACCATTCAGAATCGAAACGTAACTTAGAATAGGTTTAACCGTGTTTGGTGATCAGAACCGAATAGCGTGGTACGTTCCCACCTTCCTCTACCTCATCTCCTTTCTCTCTCCACTACATTTAACCTCACAACTTACCTCAATAATTGGGGATGCTATAGTCTCACTGTCTACATCAGCGACAATTTGGGAGGCGGGTATGGGTACCATTTATTGGTAACCAACACCTCTGCCATAGATAACCCCAAGTGGTTGCCTGCGTTTGGTGACTGAGCAGGGATTCCCGGGCTTAGGGGATGAGGTTTGTCTTTGTGAGGCCGCGGATGCGTTTGCCCACTTACTGTGGGGGCGGGCCGTATAGGGAGAGACTAGTTGAGGAAGACATTTTGAACTCTCTAGCAGGACTCTCTTGTCCCATCGCCTTGAGCGATGAATTAATTGAATTAATTCGTTCGTCACTCCTGGACCCACCAGATTCCAACCCACCCCTCATAACTTTTCCTTGCGAAAACTTCATCTCCCTTTTCTCCTTAAAAATACCCCCTGCACAGCATCCCCAAAGATGGCATAGGCTTTGAGGAAAATATTTTTATTTTTATTATAAAAAAGTAATGTTTGGAAGTTGGAAGCACTTGGGACTAGTGTAGGTAGTAATAACATAATAAAATACTAACTGACAATTTTTGAAATACCTACGGGTGTTTTATTCAAAACTCGATCGCCTAACACACATCGGTCATTGACAAATGCTGTGGCCCATGATACATGGAACCGGAATGGTACCGTGGGGCATGGGCATACGTCACTAAGTAAGCAGCGGCCACGGCTGATTGCATCGCGGTGCAGTGGCGCGTGGTTCCGCCCTCCGGATACTGACTGAATCGTCCTTGATTACATTTGTATATTCGTCACTGGCCGGATTTGCATACATAACCCGAACCCTGGGGCGACAGATGATCATGCCGCATCAATGAGTCATTCGGTAACCTACAAATAGAGGGTAAATAATACTAAGTTCATGGCAATTCTTTCATATTATGCATAAAATATGATTTGAGATTTTAACGGCCAAAAGTATTATTGTCGAGAGTAATTTTTGGGTTATTATGTCCTTGTGTTGCGTTTTCTCTTTCTGTAGCTAACGTTTCTGAGAGCATTATAGAGCCCGTTCTCAGGTTGTTTTTTTGTCTAGATTTTTATTTTTCATGAGGTGGTGAATCATTTAAATTTACTGAATTTAAAGTTAATGTTCTTTATACAAATAGAACGTCGTCACATGCGTCTCACAATTTTTACCTCAAATGGGTGGTGTGGTGAAGTGTGTTTTTATATTCTTAGGCTAGCTGTTAGTGTACCTGGCTTTCCTTGTGTTGTGTTGTGAGGTTGTGATAATCTCTCAAGGTTTAGCCAAGGTTAGCAATGTAAGAGCCGGAAAATATTTTTGAAAAACATACTTTTCTCTATTTTTTGTAAATAAAATATGCACGTATTACATATATAAACCTTTCGGAAGTAATTCTCTAAATGATGGTCAAAACCTTATCAAAATCCATGTAGTTTAGAAGAACTAAGCGCACAAACAGACAGACACGGTTACTATGCTATAATTTACTATTTAGATATGTGGTTTCGTGTTGCGTGCGTTAACGCTTTTAGGGCGGTATTTAGATATAAAATTGAAAAAAATTAATGTGATTTTTGGCGTTTAGTTTTGGTGTAGCCATCAAGTACCCACCGGATACCAACTATTAGGCTTAGCCCCGTCGTCTCAATTAATATTAACGGGGTTTGCTCGATGTATTTTGGGTCTTCCTCTTCAGGAACAAAACCAAAACAATGGCCGGGTTAAATTTAACGCTTGGCAATTGCCTATTTGTCCGGATGGCCGAGATGGAAGTTTATTGTAATTCTGTACGAAACTTTATCTAAAAAAGGAGAAAGGGCAACACGCCGTAGTAACCCGAAAATCAATCACAATTATACGTAAAATATTTATTTATTATATGTAATATATATTTATTTATAGTTTAAAAAATCACGGAATCACCGTAGTCCCTGCCTGATTACCTACCTTTTGGAATCCTCGTTTGGGGTATGTTGCGAGGTTTAACGGAATGGGGAAGAGGAAGGTGGGGAAGCATCTGGTTATTCAGACCTGGTACTGAACACGGTTAAAGCCATTTCAAGCATTGTTTTGATTCTTTCATGATGGTGATATATATATATGTAAATACCGTGCCAGATTCCCAACTGCTACCCTAGAGAGCCAGTAATAATGGCATTCCAAATTGTTGGGGGATGTAGTTAAGCTGTAGGTGGTGGTTGAGTAAAGGAGACGGGGAGAGGAAGGTGCCAATATACATGAATTAATCGTAAAACAACACAAATTAAGGAAATCAAATTTACTTGCGGACGACTCTAGATTCGTAGTTGGGATTTTTACAACTTGACCACCGACGCAATTGATTTATAAATCTAAAAATTGGCAAATCTTGTTATAATGAGTGTGACCTTACATGCAAAAAGGTTTTTTTTAATATTTAAACCTGACAATTAACAGTGCATAGTAAAATTGATTCAATAAATTTAAATTTAAGATATAGTCAGGATATTCATTGTCTTTGGAAAAAGCTCCATTATACCAGGGCTGAATAGTCATTATCAGTGTTGGACCATGTCACTCCCATCGTGTTGTACATATTTTAACACGATAATTAATTCACTGAAGACTTTTCTAAATTGGACCATTAGTCTTCATTCGGCCAAAGAGTTCCAAAACCCTGGACAAAGGTTAAACGGAATTAGCCACACAACAACTGCGACCACTATTACTATTCACAGAGGCGATCAGATTATCTCCAACATCGGGACCCATCCGCCATACATCATGTAAACACTAATCAATCAAATGATGGAACTGTTACTATTTTGGTGTACTACATTTATGGGCCAGAGCAGAGGTTAGGAACCGAAAGAATTTGCGTCTCAACAAATCCGTGGCTAGGAATTTATTACAGAGATTGATTATTTCTGAGCAAAGTTGATGAAATAATTGTCTCTTTGCGTTAAGCGCTTGAATGGACACAATCTATATTGTACTGTAATTTTTTCACGATGTGGTCAACTTCGAACTTTGATAGGTACAAGCTTGTACAATATAGATTGTAAGCTTTGATGCACAAGTAGGTACTCGATCAAGACATCAAAGATGCGAAAACTCCAATTAGGTAGGAAATAATATGTTCAGTAAAAAATCAAATATGTACCCACTGATCAAATGGTATGGTATATATAATAAGAGGCATCGCTAGCAAAATTGTATATAATATTCATATAAGTAGAGAGAAGCAACGAAAAACACGGATTTTCCATGTAAATCATTTTTTAAACCTTCGCATAAATCACGAAATCATTTCGAATCATCACACATCCGACATCACAAAATAAAGTATAATCATCATTATCAACTTTGTAATAGATCTGATTGAAAGAGGAAGCATTACCTTTATATAAAAATAAAATAAAAAAATAATATCATTTTATTCTTCGCTAAGACGTTATCCAATTCCCACGCCTTCTCGGAATCAGATAACGATTGTCTTTTGGTTTCGAAGCCGCCTCCTTATCTTCTTCAGTTTCTCAGATTTCTCACAGCTCCGAATATTTCTTGGAACAGTTTTTGCCATCGCTGGAGCTGTAATTCGGCTGACTAATAAACTGCTATGTTTTGTTTGTGTAAGCTAATCTGGTGATGCAACCAGCCTTATTATTATATCCCACTGCCACACGATTTTATGCATACCGACTGAAGTGGAACTGTTATACCAAACTCTGTAATGGCTCGTTTGTGTAAACATTGAATCGTTCTGAATGCTCAAATAGTTAACTGCCAACAGCTATGTACCTACGTTAATATGAGTTCATCATTGGAGCATACTATTGGTTATTTAGTGTGATGATACAATGATCTGCTTTTTGACCTTGAAGGAATTAATTCCTTTGAATGTTTATTACGTATTAGCTCTTCAAACATTTAACAACGCAGATTTACGATCGATACGTCCAAGCAAATAAAAAATATTGCTAATGCAGACAGTTCTGATATTCACAGTAGTTGAGCATGGAATCTGTAGAAAAAATATTAAAGAGGACTGAATACAGTAGAAATGAGATGATGGGGATGTGTGTAAAACCGATAAGATCAATAAAGGAAACTAAGATGGACCGGACAAGTACCTAGAAACGCCTAATAACAATAATACTTTCTTCGGTCTTGTCAATAATCAGAAGAGTATATTTGAGGAAATGACTGAATATAGAATATGTGCTCGAAAGAGTTATACCGGAAGGTTTTCCCCTGTGGAGATATGTCTTATACATGTAGCGTTTAATACCACAAATATTTCGTTGTGTATGTACCTGTACATATTTTACCCCCATAAGGCTTTTACAAACATAAAACATACTGAAAATGTACAAAATATCATCCAGAAATATCATATCCGTACACACACATACAAGAAATCATTACCTGAATTATTTGAAAAAAACATTTCGTTTAAGTAAACATATCTTACCTTAAGAGATGGGTAAACAATAAAGTTCTCCGTGTGGGCGAGAGAGCTGTTTTATTTGTATCTTACATTCCTCTATGGCCTGATTCAATTATATTTTGAATATCGTTTACATTTTTAAACCACAAATCTTCTCTTCCTACGTGAAATCTTCATAATATTCAATATAACCTGGTGTTAGGCTGCAGGGATCTCCCACAAACATATGATTTTATTATAATCGTGAACTCATCTAGTTTGGAATAGTTTGATTTATAAAGTGGATGAACACGAGCGAGAGATTTATATTGTGCACGTTATGACCTGTAATACGATCCATTTAGGAAGTGTGGGACATGTGGTAAGTGCATATAAATGCGGCGCCAGTGATTTATTTAATATTTTCTTTTTGCAGTTCAACTAACGCTTGTGCAAAGCATTACGCGGTGGTCCAGTATACCTACCCGTTAAACAGTTCGTTGGCTTAATATGCTGTTCTTAAATTTTCTTTTTGACAGCCTATGGTCTGATGAGAATTAAGTTTCGATCTTTTGAATAAATGGGAATATGATTTTAGATTTCCATTACCAAATTTATTAGTGATTTATTATGCGGTGCTGCACTACCTCCTTCCTTAATCAACGTTTCGGACACCTTTACAGTGTCCATCATCAGGGCAGATATGATGTGATGATGGACACTTCAATGCTGCTCGAAAAGTTGGCTAACGAATGAGGTAGTGCAACACTGCATAAAACCCAATGACAAATCACCATAAAAAGGTACATAAATATATTTTTTAAAGTTGTGTTTATAATTTCTGTTTTCATTGTTTCAGGTTCCTCACTGTTCTGACATTCGTCGGACTATCCTCTTCCAAATTAGAAATTCAAAACAGATTGCACGATAAACGAAAAGAGGTAAGACAAACAAAAATATTTATGAGGCATTAATAATGATTGTAACAACAACATGAACAAATCGTAAAGATTTAACAAGCACTGAATGCCTTAAACCAACTGACCTTTTTGTAACCAATTACCACATTGTAGATACTTTTATTAAGTTCATGTGTTTTCAGTTTTTACAAACCAAGCGTTCGTTGAAAGTAGTCCAATCCCTATACATTATTGATTTTTTCTTTCACGATTTTTCTGGGAGATGTCAACTTCTTTTTCACAATCTGTACCCAGATACCCAATGTCTGGGGGCTACGAGTCGATAAGTATTATGCAAATAGACGACTTGCAGTTTTATTTCAGATCCTTCAAAATAAATTAGAATTCTATAAGTTATATTTTCAGTGCCCAAAATATTTTCACTTCAAACCTTTATCATATGTCTCTCACCCTATTGATTATGTTTTTTTCCAGGGTTGGCCCTTGTCCCAGGCGGTGGGGTCCCGCTTCGAGGAAGGGGTGTGGGGCTCGTGGGGCGTCCGGGCCCCCTGTTCCCGGACCTGCGGGGGCGGAGCTGCTGTGCAGACCAGGCAATGTCTGCCTAAAGATTCATACGAAACAAGGTATGACCCTTAATATTTTATCTTACGAAGTATTTCAGGGAGAAGATGTCCGATTGTCGCAGAAGACAAAGTGCAATGAACGGGAGTCAATGATTTAGCTTAAGACAGTGATCAGTACAAATAGAAAGAAGAAGTGAACGACTAACGTAACCGTAAAAGAGCCCATTTTTTTTCCATTGCTACTTGAAGCGTTTCGATTCTGTTGTTTAATGTTAAATGGTCGATATTAAATTAAAATGTTGATAACAATGCATTATGAATGGGTAGCGAGTTATAAGTTAAAGGCGTTATACACCTCCCTGTGATCGGAGGCGATTTAGGGAGAGTGGTGGTGGGAGTAAAATTTGGCGTCTTCTCTACACATCCACCCCTGCCTCAATGTAAAACTGATCGTGCAGCAAAGCGCTCGTCAATGAAGATGGCACCAACACTTTCTAAATATCAGAAAATATGAATGGGTCTGGCGTTTTCTTTCCGACCTGATATCTTAAGTTATCCGGTCAAAACTTAGGAGTCAGGGCCGATTTTTCTACTCACGCGGTAATCAAGGAAGCGTTCTAGATGCTCTCCACCACTGCCATGATATTGTCTACTCACTCGGTTATCAAGGAAGTGATCTAGGATGATCCCCACCAATGCTCTGATATTGTCTACTCACGCGGTGATCAAGGAAGCTATCTAGGATGATCTCCACCACTACACTGATATTGTCTGCTCACGCGGTGATCAAGGAAGCTATCTAGGATGATCTCCACCACTACACTGATATTGTCTACTCACGCGGTGATCAAGGAAGCTATCTAGGATGATCTCCACCACTAAACTGATATTGTCTACTCACGCGGTGATCAAGGAAGCTATCTAGGATGATCTCCACCACTACACTGATATTGTCTGCTCACGCGGTGATCAAGGAAGCTATCTAGGATGATCTCCACCACTACACTGATATTGTCTGCTCACGCGGTGATCAAGGAAGCTATCTAGGATGATCTCCACCACTACACTGATATTGTCTACTCACGCGGTGATCAAGGAAGCTATCTAGGATGATCTCCACCACTACACTGATATTGTCTACTCACGCGGTGATCAAGGAAGCTATCTAGGATGATCTCCACCACTACACTGATATTGTCTGTTCACGCGGTGATCAAGGAAGCTATCTAGGATGATCTCCACCACTACACTGATATTGTCTACTCACGCGGTGATCAATGAAGCTATCTAGGATGATCTCCACCACTACACTGATATTGTCTGCTCACGCGGTGATCAAGGAAGCTATCTAGGATGATCTCCACCACTACACTGATATTGTCTACTCACGCGGTGATCAATGAAGCTATCTAGGATGATCTCCACCACTACACTGATATTGTCTGCTCACGCGGTGATCAAGGAAGCTATCTAGGATGATCTCCACTACTACACTGATATTGTCTACTCACGCGGTGATTAATGAAGCGATCTAGGATGCTCTCCACTACTGCACTGATATTGTCTACTCACGCGGTGATCAAGGAAGCTATCTAGGATGATCTCCACCACTACACTGATATTGTCTACTCACGCGGTGATCAAGGAAGCTATCTAGGATGATCTCCACGACTACACTGATATTGTCTATTCACGCGGTGATCAAGGAAGCTATCTAGGATGATCTCCACCACTACACTGATATTGTCTGCTCACGCGGTGATCAAGGAAGCTATCTAGGATGATCTCCACCACTACACTGATATTGTCTACTCACGCGGTGATCAAGGAAGCTATCTAGGATGATCTCCACTACTACACTGATATTGTCTACTCACGCGGTGATTAATGAAGCGATCTTGGATGCTCTCCACCACTACACTGATATTGTCTACTCACGCGGTGATCAAGGAAGCTATCTAGAATGATCTCCACTACTACACTGATATTGTCTATTCACGCGGTGATCAAGGAAGCTATCTAGGATGATCTCCACCACTACACTGATATTGTCTACTCACGCGGTGATTAATGAAGCGATCTAGGATGCTCTCCACTACTGCACTGATATTGCTTTGGATTTCAGGGAGGTGTGTAAGGTCTTTAACTTGCTTTATTTGTAAGATCCCGTTATAAATAAATATCGTTTACATTTTTTTCAATATAATAAAGGTAGGTATATTTGACACGATCTCGCACAAAATTCTGTTGAAAAAATTTCAGCGCATTGACATTCAGAGCCAGCTTTTCAAACGGTTGGGTAGTTATTTAGAAAACAGAAGCCAAAGTGTGCTTATTAATGATACTCTAAGCGATCCAGCTATTATCAAATTTGGTGTTCCTCAAGGAAGTACTCTAGGACCATTTTTGTTTGGTAAGTATTTAAATGAACTCTGTAACAGTTCCTTCACTGCCCAAATTATCACCATTGCCGATGATACAGTATTATTATCTGAATGCAAGAGCTGGAATGTAGTTCATAATGAAGCAGAAGTTGGTATAAACATGATAAAACAAGGGCTAGACAATAATCTCCTCATACTCAACTCCATTAAAAATATGTTCATCCTCTTCAGTGCAACTGAAGCAGGGCCAAAATAAATACACAACATTTTTATACACCATTGCCATGACCTAATTATTCGATCTAATGTTTTGATAGTATAAAATATCTAGGAATGATAATAGACAAATTTCTGAGATGTGACAAATATATAGACTCTTCTTTTACAGAGATCAAAAAACTTGCTCATCTATTCATGGCTATTATAAATATTCTCTGCGTAAAGGACCTAAAACAAATAAACTATGGCATTTGTAACTTTTTACAAGAATATGCATAGTTAGGTTTGGGCGGATGTAACAAAACAATTCTAGATTCCTTAGCAAAAACTCAAAAAATCATTTCTAAGGGTCATCCTTAAAAAAACCATTTAGGTACCCCAGTGATGAATCATTCGAAGAGATAAGAATTTTTGATGTAAGGCAACTATACATAAGAAATATTATATTACAGACACAAAACTACTACCCTTCCATCGATTATCTTCAAGACACCCATCATACAGAGAGGAATCCTGTAGTTCCACCTACTACTAAGTCATCCCTTGCTCAAAGACAATAATCTTACTTAGTGCCAAAACGTTTAACCTCATACCCGATACATAGAAATTGAAAAGTGCATTCTGCGTAAATCGGTCAACAATTGGCTTCTGCACTAAGCTGGATAAACAACTAACTTACTTAACTTAAACGTGTTGTACGTTCATATAACTACTTAATATGTTTGTCCTCTAGTCCTAAAATTCCTACCACACTTCACAAACTAAAATGATATGTACTGTAAACACGTCTTAAATCAGTTAAAATAATAATTCTTACACATATATTATCACAAATCATAGAAATAATCAAAAAAATTAAGATGCTTACCTAACTTATTTCCTATATTGTAAACATGAAAGTGATTTCCACAATGTTACCGTAATAAGTAATTTATTCAATCATATGAATTGATTGTTATGTATTTGTGTGTCATTACCTACTTCATATGAATAAAACATATCAAGTTGATTATCCTGAAACGGGAAACATTCCCAGTTGGACAGTCAAAGATTCATTATTCTGGAATAGTTTTTTTGTAACTAACAAATAAATAATAATCAAAATGACCCATCAAACTAATAATATAATTTTCACACTCCAGTGCCTAATAAATCATCATCCACTACATGTTATAATAATTAACATAGTAATATCAATGATTTAATTTTTCAATAACTCCGGGATTATTAATTGATGAAATAGCGATCTTGTTTTAATGTTATTGGCCACGCACCTGCACCTAGCAGCAGATAATACGATTAAGCAATCAATGGTTGGATATCATAATCGATGAATGGTTTCGCTGCGGGGATCTGATTGGGAATATTTCAGACCGACAGTAATCTTTGGTTCACCCGCGACCGCGCGCACGCGCAATCAAAACCACCAGCCTTTATAAATATGACCTAGATGTCAAAAATAAATAATAATAATTACGATTATTTGAGAGAAAAGCTTTTATGCATATGATAGCAGAGAGCATCGGTGGAAGGTGGTACAAATAAGTTGTTGATATAAATTATCGATGATAAGTAGTGGGAGTAGTAGGAGTAGTAGGAGTAGGAGTGCCTTGGAAAACAAAAAAATATATACGGCGCCCTTCAGGTGATTTTCACAAAAACATCGCTATACAAATCATCAAACAGTTTTATACCTATTTTCTGTATTTCGTTGGACTAGGAAAGCACCATTAAGTGTTTAATGTAAGTTTCAAATCAAGATACAAATTATCAATTAACAAAGGTACACAATATTTTATTAGTTAATGTTTTGTGCAGTTTGGTACAGATTAATTTTGAAAAAATGTATGACGCCAATATGAAATAATGTATGACACTATGTAACTTTAAATAGTGTATGACATACATTATTTCAAATTGGTGAAATGATGTATGACTCCAACTTTAAATAATGCATGTGAAGTAAGTTTTCATAAGAATATTTGCGAGTTTAATACTTTTAGCATAGACGACAATAACTTCATAATATCTCAAATACAATATTACAGGCCGAAGATGATAGGTATATATTATATTTAGAATAAGTGCTTACAGATTTATTATTTGCTATCTGCCGCTTCAATGAGTAATCATTGTGAGTGAATATTAGTCTTCCCCTCGAAATTTAAGAAAAATAATATTCCTCATCATAAAACCCGCTAAACTGACAAAAAAGGTTATTTTACAATAATTATATCATGTGAAAATGAAATACTCTGTACACCACCTTTAATTAATAATAATCCACATGTTTAAAAACCAACGCCACAAACTAATTTTCCAACATTGAAGAAATAATAAATTACAGTATAAAAAATAGAGGTAGAAAAATATCTGATGCGCATAATATTATATGCACATGTACATCATATTATAGGTACAAGTGCATAATATTGTATGCACATTTGTATAATGTTATATCTGTATCGTCTAGGTGAAAACCATAATTCAGATTTGAAGCGTCATTTCAAATGGATTTAGAGCCTCTTCCCCATTTCCTTCCCAAACTGAACCATCTCCATCTCACAACTTTGGGGGTGGCATGGTCCCACTTGGGGATGCCATAGTCCCACTTGCACCGAGCAATTTGGACTCTTGCGCGAGATTCACATTAAAATAATCCGATGTAATTTTCCCAGTGACCGTGTCATTGACATAATTTAACACATTTATTAATTTACTGTCCACTTATGTAGGTATGTTCTCTTAATGGCTTCACACAATGACATAGATTTTATGACCCTTAAGTATCCTAATACAGCATCTTAAAATGTGATATAACGACTGGATTTGTATATCATTAGCGCCTTTAGCTGTAGGGAAACCTATCAAAACACTATCCCTCAACTATTAAGTTATTTGAATGCTAAGTACTGGAAAAGATATCTGCTAATACATTTATTACAATCGTAAAAGTAGGTTTAGCACCTTGTTGATATGCTTTCCGATACAAATAACTTAAGTCGCATATTTTATATAAGGATAATAATATTGTTTTTAGTCATAACGTTGTTTTTATATGTTGTGCCAGTTGTCCTGTGGCATGGCATTCCCAATTGGTATATGTTCTGAGATTGAAGGGAGTGGGAGTGAGAAAGGAAGGAGATAAGGAAGAGGAAGGTTATGTCGGCCTCCGTTGTCGAGGGGTAAGGCTATCGGTTAGTAATACGGAGGTCGCGGGTTCAAATCTGTGTTATTTCACAATTTATTCGTTCCAGAGGGGAAGATACTTGGACGGTTGGAAGGTTTTGGGACTCTTGTGTAGTATTTGCTTGAAGATGAAGTACCTACCTATACAGATCTGATCACTAAGCCAAGCTAAAGCCATATCAAACAACACAAAATTTCAATTCTGAATGATGTTCTTTCAACATGTCAAAACGAAGGAAGGTATCTATGAAATTAAAAACTGAAAGTGTTCTAGATAAATATTTTATAAGTCTGCAGAAATTATGCGGTGGCTTAAACAACAATGGATACGTAATATTATTAAATGACAAACCTACAAATTAGAGTTATGAGCACAATTATACTGAAAAAATTTATACAAGTTGAAATTGTTAAAAATCTTATCACAACTATTTATTTCAACATTATATTTTTAATCTACAAAATGATAAAATTATTTTTTGGCGACAGCGAAAACATAACCCTTTCTTCATAAATATTTATTGTTTACCTAACCTATAAATTTTATGTGTGGGGAAAGCCATCTCGATTAGGTACATTTTCTTTATGAACTCAATGCTTCCGGAATATTATTATTGGTGTATTGCCGGTAAGGCCGGGGGAGATGAAGGTTCATCGGAAAGGTTGTCTCTCACCCTTATTTTATCTATTTTCCCTTTCCGCTAAGTTTTTAATTTTATTTCTTTCTCATCGTTGTCTTAAGCCTGAAATCATTACATTACGTATTTATACCATCTAGTACCAATTACGATTTTTGATTGAATCTGTCTTACCGATTGCATGTTCTGAAACCAGTTTGGTTTAATCATTAAATTAATACGTGTGTACGAATACAACCTACATGTAGTGTTTGCTGTGTTTTGAGAAGGGTTGCGGGTTTGATTTTCGTACGGAAGAAAATACTATTTCGTCAGTGGGTTGTTACAGTTTTGCATCAGAGAGGAAATGGTGAAATAATAGTACATTTTTACATTGTATAAACACCAGACCATTTATTTTTTGCGGTGATACAACTGTCATTATACTGTTTATATATTGTACCTAGACTGTAAAACCGTAAAGATTTCGCACATAGGTAACACAATTTCACCAAAAAGTGTACCACTGATCTTTGAATCATCTGACTTCTCAGATGCCTTCATATAATACAATAGGTTTTCATTCGTGTATTTGGCCAAATTTCATTCCTGCATAATAATGCTGTTTGTAACTTTAAAAGAGCGAAACAATTTTTAAGCTGTGGAAAGATAATGGCAGTCGTTAAGATGTTTAGGGTGAATTGCCTAATACAAGAAAAAAAAATCTTTAATTAAATTATAATTTCTTTTCACAGAGCTTGTACCAATCAATATCTGATAGTATTATTATACCAGCGTCTGGACGGTTTAGGCCCTCTGATTGGTCGAATTCAAATCGTTTGTTTCGGGCATAGACATATGAATATTAGTAGACCTGCCCTAAGTGATTAAGGTTAAACGCAACGCTCGTTGTATTCTACGTGTTCACAGATGGCGTTAATTAATTAATTTTGTTTAAATACGCTTTTGCAAGGTATTGCTTTACAGTATTAAGACAAATTATTTGTTTGCGCCCTCATATACGCAATATGAATATGAATAAATAGTTTTGTCCATATAAAAACTCAATTCTATCGAGAAAGGCATACAAATACAATATTGGATTGAAACATCGGTAAAATATTGTATTTGTGTGCCTTTCTCGAAAGAATTAAGTCTCTAAACGAACAAAACTATTGATTCATATTCATATTGCGTATATACGGGCGCAAACAAATGATTTGTCTTATTGTAAAGCAATACCTTGCAAAAGCGTATTTAAACAAAATTAATTAATTAACGCCATCTGTGAACACGTAGAATACAACGAGCGTTGCGTTTAACCTAAAAAGCGTATTATTCCCCACTCCCCATACCGGTTCTATTGGAGCCGGCTGGGCTCGCGTATGGCTTCCCGTGAATCTCATCATTCTTGTTCGAACTAGCGTCGAGCTATGGTCGAGGCATTTTATGAAATAACACGGCAAAATAGTGGCTTGTGATATGAAAACTTGTAAAAATATATGTGAAAAAGAGAATAAACCCAATTGTCGTATTACATTCCATATGTAAGCATCATTTTAAGCTTATTCACGTCGTATAATATGAATCAGTTGTAGAAATATATACTATCACATCGAGCCAACATTGGTCGAATGTAGCGATTCTCAAGTGTGCGCATCGTTGTTACTGGGAAGTAAATTATGAACACTTATAAAAGTGTCTTAACTAAATACGTAAACGAAATATTCGACTCTGAAAATAGAAGAAATTTATTTTGCCGAATTTGGACTTCGCAAATTTGTTCATAACGTGGCGAGTAATTTGCGCTCCCATGCAAAAATGTCTATTCATTCAAAAGCAGATTTTACTTTTAAGAACTAAATGGTGATATTATAATGCGAGATGCCTGTATACTGTCAGATTGATTTATTGACGAATCACAGTCAGCTTTACCCCCTTCGTTCTTCAACAGTTGATTTTACCCCTCATCTTTAATTTCTAGTCTATATATTCATATGTCTGTGGTTTCGGGTAAATTTCGGGAAAATATCACGCATTCTAGGGTTCCTTGAAAATGTCAAACCCTGCTTTACCGGCCGCTGGAGTAGTTTCCCTACTGGCCAACAGAGCGCACCTCTGGCGGAATAATAGCGAATAATTAATTTCATATACGTACAATTTCATCTATTCAAACTACCAAACTACTATATTAATACGCATTTGAAAAGAAAACAAACATTTCATTAAACTTAATGACAATTAACAAGAACTCTTTGCTTTATTGTAGAAAGCAATCACTTTGTGGTTTGACATATTTAATAAAATAAAATACTTTTTTGTTTTAAAACCACGATATTTATTAATTTAAGAACCGACCGGTTTCGCTTTACTTAAGCATCATCAGGGTACAAATTAATACTAAACAAGAAGTACATAATGTGTGTATATATATAACAAAATATAGAGGGAGACAACATGATACAAATATAAGCAACACAAAGACGGTCATAAAATACATTAACATTAGTGCACAAGTAATGGAAAAACCGCTAGATAATTATGTAGACTAATGGGTTACATCAATAAATCGGGAGAAACAAAGCATCAACTGGCATGGTGGTAAGGAGGTAAGGAGAACTGGGAATTTTTTTATGGGTTTATTGGAAACAGACCTAATATTGGACTACTTGATATGTCTAATTGATTATTAAGTATCTGACTATTGGTTTTTACAGCTTTTTTAATTTCTAGTGCCTCTAAGTTGTTTAGTCTGTTACCATGCCCGTTTTTATGTAAGATCTTAGCACCGGTGCTATGACAGAATGTATGATCTTTATCGATCAAATGATTTGCGAATTCGGAAAAGCCGTTATTATTGAGACAACGAAGATGCTCCTTTATCCTAATATTAACATTACGTGATGTCTTACCGATATAGAAAGCCGAACAATTATTGCAATTTAATTTATAAATCCCCGAATGACTTAATTTATCGTCCTTATCTTTAGAATTAATTAGAAATTTACCTATATTGTTATTAGTATAAAAGGCCGGTTTGACTTCAGAAGGAAGGTTTTTTACACTTAAGGTAGAAAAGTGATTAATAAATAAAATTCGCCGCCATTGATAATTAATATTATTATCATTGGTTTGAGGACAAGGACTAGCGAAGAGGAAGCGATTAATGGCTATTTGTTTTAGCTTTTTATTTAAGATAAAATCAATAAAATTTGATTCATAGCCATTATTTACTGCTATGTTTTTAATTAGTTTTAGTTCACTATCAAAATTACTATCGGACATTGGAATTGTGACTAAACGATGGACCATTGAATGGAATGCGGAGTGCTTATGTGAAATAGGGTGATTGGAGGTGCTGTGTATGACAACGTCAGTATAGGAGGGTTTACGAAAAATGTTAAAATTAATTCTGTTATTAACAATCGATAAGGTAAGGTCCAAAAAATTTAAGGTTGAATTTATGCCTATTTCTAATGTGAATTTAATCTTATTATGAAAAGAGTTTATAAGATTGAGGAAGGAATTCAGTTGACGCTTAGTCCCTGTCCATATACACAAAACATCATCAACGTATCTTTTCCAGTACAAGACATTTTTAATAAGATGTGAGGTACTAGATAAAATTTTTTCCTCTAAGTTATCCATGAATATATCAGCAATCAGAGGACTGGTAGGGCTCCCCATAGCTAGGCCGTCACGTTGCTGATATATAACATTATTAAATTTAAAATAATTTTGATTCAGGCATATATTAAACAAGGAAGTTAAATCTTTTATAAAATCTATAGAGAGATCGGAACTATTTAATAAATCAGAAATTAAACATTTACTCTCTTCTATGGGAACATTGGGGAACAAATTTACAACATCAAAAGAAATTAGTGTAGAATTACTAGGGAGAATCATATCTTTCAATTCTTCTACTAATGAAAAAGAGTTTTTAAGGGTATGTTTAGGTGAAAAAACATTGGTATTTTGAAACACATTAGTAATAACGGATGATATTTTAAAATTTGGGGCATTACAAGATGAAACTACTGGCCTGACGGGGCAATTATTCTTGTGTATTTTAAGGAACCCATATAATTTAGGAGTTTTGGGATTTTTAGTTAAAAATTTAACTTCCTTGTTTAATATATGCCTGAATCAAAATTATTTTAAATTTAATAATGTTATATATCAGCAACGTGACGGCCTAGCTATGGGGAGCCCTACCAGTCCTCTGATTGCTGATATATTCATGGATAACTTAGAGGAAAAAATTTTATCTAGTACCTCACATCTTATTAAAAATGTCTTGTACTGGAAAAGATACGTTGATGATGTTTTGTGTATATGGACAGGGACTAAGCGTCAACTGAATTCCTTCCTCAATCTTATAAACTCTTTTCATAATAAGATTAAATTCACATTAGAAATAGGCATAAATTCAACCTTAAATTTTTTGGACCTTACCTTATCGATTGTTAATAACAGAATTAATTTTAACATTTTTCGTAAACCCTCCTATACTGACGTTGTCATACACAGCACCTCCAATCACCCTATTTCACATAAGCACTCCGCATTCCATTCAATGGTCCATCGTTTAGTCACAATTCCAATGTCCGATAGTAATTTTGATAGTGAACTAAAACTAATTAAAAACATAGCAGTAAATAATGGCTATGAATCAAATTTTATTGATTTTATCTTAAATAAAAAGCTAAAACAAATAGCCATTAATCGCTTCCTCTTCGCTAGTCCTTGTCCTCAAACCAATGATAATAATATTAATTATCAATGGCGGCGAATTTTATTTATTAATCACTTTTCTACCTTAAGTGTAAAAAACCTTCCTTCTGAAGTCAAACCGGCCTTTTATACTAATAACAATATAGGTAAATTTCTAATTAATTCTAAAGATAAGGACGATAAATTAAGTCATTCGGGGATTTATAAATTAAATTGCAATAATTGTTCGGCTTTCTATATCGGTAAGACATCACGTAATGTTAATATTAGGATAAAGGAGCATCTTCGTTGTCTCAATAATAACGGCTTTTCCGAATTCGCAAATCATTTGATCGATAAAGATCATACATTCTGTCATAGCACCGGTGCTAAGATCTTACATAAAAACGGGCATGGTAACAGACTAAACAACTTAGAGGCACTAGAAATTAAAAAAGCTGTAAAAACCAATAGTCAGATACTTAATAATCAATTAGACATATCAAGTAGTCCAATATTAGGTCTGTTTCCAATAAACCCATAAAAAAATTCCCAGTTCTCCTTACCTCCTTACCACCATGCCAGTTGATGCTTTGTTTCTCCCGATTTATTGATGTAACCCATTAGTCTACATAATTATCTAGCGGTTTTTCCATTACTTGTGCACTAATGTTAATGTATTTTATGACCGTCTTTGTGTTGCTTATATTTGTATCATGTTGTCTCCCTCTATATTTTGTTATATATATACACACATTATGTACTTCTTGTTTAGTATTAATTTGTACCCTGATGATGCTTAAGTAAAGCGAAACCGGTCGGTTCTTAAATTAATAAATATCGTGGTTTTAAAACAAAAAAGTATTTTATTTTATTAGAACTCTTTGCATTTACGATTTAAAAAAATATTGATATTTAATATTATTTACGTAAATAATAATTTCGCACCATTTAGGCAGAACACGGATATGAAGTTCGCGAATAATATAAGTTTGTTTGTAGGAAGTGTAGGAACTGCCAACCCAATAAAAAAAACATGAAACAAAACCGGAAGCTAGAAACACTTGGTTGATTGTAAAATTAGCCGACAAATCTCTAATCTGACATTTATTTATATATATATAGTAAAACAATTATATTGCCAGGTATATATATTTATATAATATATATTAATTTACCTTTACCCATCTAGGACATTATTCGGGATCTGCCCACGCTTAAAACTATTTTTTTTTAAATAAAGCGTTTTGATTTTAGGTTAGTTTAGGGTGGGTTATTATAGCTTAGGTTAGGATAGGTTTGGTTGGGTTGGGTTATTATAGGTTAGGTTGGGTTAGGATGGGTTAGGTTAGGTTCGGTTGGGTTATTATAGGCTGGGTTATTATAGGTTTGATTAGGAAAGGTTAAGTTAGGCTAAGTTGGGTTACGATAGGTTGTTATAAGTTAGGTTGGGTTAGGTTATGTTAGGTTAGGATAGTTTAGGTTAGGTTGGGTTATGATAGGTTTTGTTAGGTTAGTTAGGGTTATTGTAGGTTAGGTAAGTTTAGGTTGGGTTAGATTATTATAGGTTAGGTTAGGTTAGGTTAGGTTAGGTTAGGTTAGGTTAGGTTAGGTTAGGTTGGGTTATTATAGGTTAGATTAGGAAAGGTTAGGTTATGTTAGGATAGGTGTGGTTGGATTAAGTTAGGATGGGTTATGTTAGGTTAAGTTGGGTTTTTTTTAAATACAATAATATGTTTAAAAACTTGCCCTAATACACTTATTTTAATAAATAACGGGTTTTTTAACACATAATATTATATATGTAACTAATAATTTCGCACCATTTTGACAGCCCAATAAAAACATGAAACACAATCGGAAGCTAGAAACGCTTCGTTTATTGTAAAATTAGCCAACAAATCTCTAATCTGATATGTACTTACATGTATAATAAAATGTACACGTTGTCTATGTATATAATAAAATGATTGGTTAGGTTAGGTTGGGTTGGGTTATTATAGGTTAACTGTTGTTAGTATCACTTAAACTGGGCGAAGCCCAACAAAGTGCCGCCCGCAGGGCCTAGTAGCAAAAAATCCGCGGAGCGGGTTTTTAACTGCTAGTTCTATTATATTATGCTAAATGAATTCGCCGATTTTACCGGTGACATATAATACTAAAATGACTTGGAGGACATTGACAATGAAAGTTTTAGAGCTTCTGCTCTTCCGGAACAATTGAATTCGAAACATAAAGCAGTTGTTCTTCCCCGATCGATGACCGCACACACTTCCTGTCGCTCCCACGCCGTACACTCATACACCTGGATAGGGATATGTAGTGCGTAGGTTTAGGTCTAGGATATAGTTGTAGGTAAAAGGAATAAGGTATCCTCACTGTTACCCAGATCGGTACCCAACAAATTGACCTATGGGCAAATGCCTACAGGGTAGTCCCGAGGAGACGTGAATAGAATATAGGTACAAGGAAGGCTAATATGACTTCTCAATCATAGAGGGCAATCAGATGTTCAAAAGCGATAATTCTACTAAGAAAAAAAAGGTTTGGATATTGAAACAAACAGGTCTGAAAATTGGTTTATCTAAAATTTCATAGAGTCAATGATCCTCTTAGTATCGCTCTGACGAGAGATTCAGTCTTGCTAACATGGTCTAAATAACTAGATATAAGCCTATCTTCGTCTTTCTCTCACTTCCTTCAGACTTACAGCATTCCTTTAACGGGGTTTCCACAATTACGCTGACAGTTGGCACTATTGTACGTTATCACCTAAAAATATAAGTATCTACATATCTGATCGTTTATTGTAAGTTACAATTTGTAACCATTTTATACCGACAGAGTACCCACAAATAAACATGCATCACTGGTCGCTTGCTATCCAGAATTCTATGCTATGTCTGCATTATTTCCGTTCCTTCATTAGACAGATATCACTGAAAATAAAGTTCTTGTTATCACAAATTTTCCTCAAATTGTTCCAGAAAGAATTTCGATGTTTGATAATGTTTCAACGTTCCATCAATTTAACCGAAGAAAGGTCAAATTGACCTCACTTCGAGCGCGCGGATACGCCCACAATACACAAACGTTTTATCTCTTCTGTGGTAAATATATGGATTCCTACCCAGGTTCACGTGACCCAGTAACGACCGTAAACAGATTGCTCGATACATTTATATGCCGGGCTCAGTGATAGTCCCATTGTCTCTAGGGCATTAACTTTCGCTAGAAGTGAGGTAGGTACCGAAACCATAATACAGTCTGTCTGTCAGACTTTGGGAGGGCCGCGTCTCTTGGAATGGATTGATATGGCATTGTTGCACGATATCCTCTTCAGAAGATGTACATTGAAAGTACCTACCAAGATTTCGTTCCGAATAAAAAATGATCACGATAATCGTCTATGGAAAAGTTAAGTGACATACCTACGGTAATTATTGAGGTTTCTAACTGTCTAACCATTTCAAGGCTTAAATTTTCAACGTTAAAATTTGAAAGACACCAAATCTGTGTTAAAGTAAACCATTTGCTAAAGACTTATTCATTTCACCATAAATTGCCAACGGGTATTAACTATTTGACTAATTGGCATGTAGTACTACTTTACTTACTGAGAAAAGTTGTTTTTTATTTAATTTTTACTGGAACAACTTTCCTTTAAATAACATTTGAATGTTATATCAATCAATTTAATGAAGACGAAGATAAAACTAATAAATCTAAACGCAACATGAAATAGAACGAGACAATAAAAAAATAAAAACATAACCGTCTCAACTGGGAATCGAACCCAGAGACACTACCCAGGTTACAAGTCAATAATTTAGAACTTAGTAATCATTCAAAAATATTGCTGCCCAAGATAATATTGTTATTTTTGAATTTGAAATATGACGTACAGTGGGTTGCCATATTAATAGGGACAGTTCCAATATTTCCTGATTTTTATGTTTACGTTATCTCTACTTCTAAATAACTTGGAATATATGGCCATTCTTTCGTTATTTTTGTTGCTGGTACTACCACTGACACTTTTAAGAAGTGGCAACACTCGCAAAGTGCAACATACCTCGATAATTTAAGGTTTTTTGCACGTGGCCAGCAATTTTGTGAAAATGCGTGATTGAAGTTCTGGTAAATAAATATACATTATAATTATATTTACGAGTTTTAACATTTTAGCTATACAAATATGTAAGTAATTATTATTTATCTATTAATTTCTATATATATTTTTTTAATATCTTATTTCAGTGAATAGTTTTTCCATATTGAGTCCAATGTTCTGTTTTTTGTATTTCTAGGTCTTCAGACACGTCCCCAAGAAAATTTCCGGAAGTGAAGACACTATTGTTAAACATTCAATATTCCCAAAGTGAAATAGCAGCCATTACAGGTATTTTAAAGTCTGTGGTTAACAGGATAAATTAGAAAATCAATCAAAACCTGCCCCTTGAATTGGATCACATTGGAAAATGTGGCAGAAAACGAATCACTACACCTCTTATTGGCCGCGAAATCAAAGAAGTCTGTCTCCAAACCCTCAAAAAGAGTGTGACTCGTCTGACCTTGACGACCAACGAAGAAGATATCGAAGTCTCCCAAAGGAGAGTCCTGAGGATATTGGCTGAGGAGAACCTCCTTGGTCATCGGCCAGCTAAAAAACCTCGCCTCACAGTAGATATGAGGAAAAAACTACTGGAATGGGCCAACGCGCACCAAAACATGACTATAGAGAACTGAAATGTGGTAATTAACATTTCTGTGGTTTTCAAGCTTTCAAAAAATTCCATTAGTTTGATTATGGCCCTTTTTTAAGGTGTGCTTCTCTGACGAGTCCATATTCCAAATTTTGTTGAATTAATCATCGTTCGTCCGATGACGCCCAGGAGAGAAATTTCATGCGGACCGCCTTGTAGAGACTATCAAACACCCCACCAGTATCATGATGTGGTCAGTCATCTCTTCCAAAGGGATGGGGCGCCTCCACATCGTGCAAGAGACTATAAGGCAGGATCAGTACAGACAAATACTGGAAAATCGATTACTGCCTCAAGTTAGAGAATGGTTCCCTGGTGGCCAGGAATACGTCTTTATGCACAACTTTGCACCCTGTCATAAAGGCAGGACTGTCACTGCATTCCTGGTTGAAAAAAAGTGCATGTTTTACCTTGGCAGGGGACTTCCCCTAACATGAACCCTATTAAAAATCTGTAGGAGCTCACTACGAGGGAGATTGCCAAGGAGGTGATCACAACGAAGCAGCAGCTCATCGAAACCCTTATCCGGGTATGGTATAATTCTCTTGACCTAAAGATTACTGCAAAATTGTACATTGAGAGTATACCACGGCGTGTACAAGCTGTTATTGCGGCTAAAGGCGAAATTACGAAATATTGACTTTTTGTTCGATATTGTTTAAAAATAATAAAAAAATAAAATAATCATAGATTAAGGACAAATACGGTGTTTAATTTTTCTAAATTCAATTTCCTTGTAAATAAATAATAATAATAACCGCACCTAAAATCATAAACATCTGTGTTTTATGAACACAAAGTGTAAAAAACACATTTTCCATAGGTGTCCCTATTAATATGGCAACCCACTGTATAATAATACGTCCCAATGGTCGAGTACGAGTAGACCTTCTCCCGGTAAGACATATATCTTGGGTTCAATTCCCAGTTGAGGCCGTTATTTTTTTTCTGTATCTTGTTCTGTTTCATGGTTCGTTTAGTTTATTGGTAATATCTTTTTTTTCTAAAATATTTTTGCAACTTATCTCGTGATATCGATGTTTGAATATTATAGGTGCCATAGTGTTCCTTGTGGAGTGTTATCACGTACAAATGAAGTATTTGGATATACCATTACAAAAGGTAGAAGATTGGAAGGATTGAACCTAATAATTTATAATGAATAACAATAATATCCATTCAACTTGACGCCGTTTGTTTACCAACGGACAGCGCATTGACCCTTAAAAAACAACGGCAGATCAAATATCCGCCTGTCTGCATTGAACATCAACATGGACCGTAACCTAAAATGACAGGGTCATGACAGTCCAAGAGTCCTGGCGTACTACAGTCAAGGACTAAGATCTCTTAGTTCATTGGGCGAGTCTCTCAACTACATATATGACTACATTTAAAAAGAGGTGGTGGTGGTGGAGAATTAATTATTATTTATTGTTTATTATACAAGTACCTACTGTTAAACATGATTAAATAAAAACAGAACTATCACATAAATTTATCGCAAAAAAAAACAAAAACATGTGCAACGTGTAAAAATGCGTATGTTCGATACTAGCATAATATCTCACCTAACCTTTATCGGCATTGGATACTAAATATATCGAACAAAAGGAAGTTACATCAAATGTACAGTTTGATGGACTCGAAGGTTCCTACCTACACACAGTATACTCACACACAACAGTACAAACCAAAGAGAACATTTACTTGTTCTCTCCAGACAATATAACCCATCCTTAGTATCACCCTGGTGAGACCACCGTAGCCATATACCTTCCTTTTATTCCCCACTTTCTTCAAAATCACATTTAACATACCTCTATTTGGTGTGCAATAAATGGGCGACACTACCCTTCAGTCGTTTTAGACTTTAAACGTTTCTTGACAAACATCTAGTTTAAACGATTAATGGTACAATCTCAATGTCAGGGGTATACTTGACATCTATTTCTTAAACTGTTAATGTGATGGCTGTGTACTTTTAGACAATCAAGCTTGACAAACATCTAGTTTAAACGATTAATGGTACAATCTCAATGTCAGGGGTATACTTGACTTCTATTTCTTAAACTGTTAATGTGATGGCTGTGTACTTTTAGACAATCAAGCTTGACAAACATCTAGTTTAAAAGATAAATGGTACAATCTCAATGTCAGGGGTATACTTGACATCTATTTCTTAAACTGTTAATGTGATGGCTGTGTACTTTTAAGTATTTTGAAATCTTATTTAATTTAATAAGTGTTAATTTAAAAAAAATAAACTATTATGTAGATAATGTTTTAGCAGATCGACATGTAAAATATACCTTTCTAAAAATAAAATTAATTAACCATACAATCTAACATAAGATTGAAACATAAATTATCGTATTGATGGCATTTTCTACAACATCTTTTCCAATCTTTTCACAGAAATGCAATAGAACGATGAAGCCATAAAATGTGTTTTCAAAGGGAGATACTGATTACATACTTAAATTTGAAGTTAATACGGCGTTAAATGACTTGCAACCTTATTTAGATACCTTCCCGAAAGGTCAGTTCTTTCCTTAAACGATTTTTTTTCGTAACTCCAAACCCACCGCGTGACTCGTGTTGTTTGTTTATTTTTATTTGTCGAAGTCCTCGTCCTTTGTGTTATGAAGGGCCGCTTGACCCACTGAGGGTGAGATCTGAGCAGGTAACCAAACATCCAATAACCGGGTGTCTGTATTTATTGGTTCAGACCTTTTGGAACCTTGCCTTTTTTATTTTTACACCTACGAAAACCAATAAGATAACACACTGAAATGAGAATTAACATTTGTCAAGTGCTGTTGGATCAAACTATTATTTGAAATAAATGACAACATGTCCTGTATAATACTACTTAGCAACTCGAGCAAAGTGTGTATATGTATATATTTGCCAAATTTTCTAATTAATTAATATCATTCCTTAAAATATTTAAAGTAAAATATGCGAACACTGCTTACTGTGTTTTAAAGCCAGTGAATCCACCTAGATCTATTTCACCGTTAATCTCACCTTTTTAGGTTCTATAAAATTGGCACATTATGGCAAGCGATCGCGCAACAAGTTTTTGCAAACTATAAATAATATGTCAAAAACAACACCGCAACAAAATAATTTGAATGCTACGAAATTCCCGTGAAAAATATTACGACTCACCAAAATATCTTTCTATTTCTTAAACTGTTAATGTGATGGCTGTGTACTTTTAGACAATCAAGCTTGACAAACATCTAGTTTAAACGAGTAATGGTACAATCTCAATGTCAGGGGTATACTTGACATCTATTTCTTAAACTGTTAATGTGATGGCTGTGTACTTTTAGACAATCAAGCTTGACAAACATCTAGTTTAAACGATTAATGGTACAATCGCAATGTCAGGGGTATACTTGACATCTATTTCTTAAACTGTTAATGTGATGGCTGTGTACTTTTAGACAATCAAGCTTGACAAACATCTAGTTTAAATATTAATGGTACAATCTAAGAGTTGTTGTGGTGAGCCGCATGGGTTTGATTTTTATAAAAATCTACAGTTTTTTTTCAAATATTGATAAAATGTTGCTTACTTGACATTGAAAACAAGAGCCGGGTCACTGTTGACACTTTTCGTTGCCATTTCGAAAAACTTGCACAAAGCCCTGGAAACGTCGGGAACTTCAAATATTTTTTTTATAAATAGCAACATACTGCGTCGATTCAGCACAATAAGTTCCAAGTTTTTTTATAAAAAAATCAACATACTGCGTTGATTCAGCATAATAAGTACTAAGTTTTTTATACTTACGTTGTAAAAAGAATATCGTCAATCAATCGATATAAAAATATGAAAAATAAAATAAAATAACACATCCAAAAGTCCTTTCAGGACGCCATGCGCCATCGCGAACTATTTCGAATAAATTTATTACAGCCATGGTGACGTAACTTGATACAAATCGTATTCAGTCTGTCACAGTCTGGTAGTATGTGGCCGTTTTTATTTATTAAAATGTGATTAAAAAAATACAACAAATATTTTCATTTTATTATTTTACTTGAATTATTCATAATTACATGAATATATCGTTTTTTAAAACATTTCTAAAGTAAGTAACATTATTAAATTGAATCATCGTTGGGTCTCTTTTCAATTTAGAATTTGCGGCATTTGGGTGATTGATAATTGATATTCAGTTCGCGTAACTTTTTATCCGCCGTCTTCAAACTATACCCAGATGATGTGGTTTTAAAGTGTTGCCCCTGACAGGTTCGCCATTAAACAAGTCATTATAATTATTGTTATTACGAAACGGTTTGTGACAAAAAGCGCAATTATCTATACCATGGTCTTCTTTACGATCCGAAATATTTCAATCAGCGAACGCGCGCTATTGCGCTAATCAAAAACCGTAGTTTTTAATTAAATTAAAATAAAAGCCTTTATAGATAAACTGTCCATTCGTGGATTGACCATTCGTCAATGTGTGAAAGAAATACCGGAAATAATATAATTTACCTACACGACGCGTCCGTCGACACTTGAAATATTTTCTTGGTTATGAGTTGTATTAGCAATTTTAACGAAACGATGTAATTGTAAGGAATTAACAATGAATAGCAATTTAAAGCATTTTAATACTTTATTTATTTTCGGCAATGACTAGAATATTTTCCGCTTTTACTACTAGTTTCCGGACAGTATAAATAACAAACATCTGATGCAAATATTTAACTTTTTATATCATTAAAATTACGATAAATGGCATTCAGATAAGGACAGTAATTATATAGGTAGCTACAGAGTTTGATGTATTTTTTTTATTGGAAAAAACAGTTGGACAACTATTTCTCCAAGATTAACATAGCAGCAGATAAATAAATAATAAACCTTTACAAATATTACAGGATTTATTTTTGGGGTACTATGCCGTGTTGCGCTATCTCCTTCTTTAGCCAACTTTCGGACAGCATTACAGTGTACATCGTCAGGGCATATGTGTAATGCAGTCCGAAACGTTGGCTAAAAAAGGAGTGTAACACGATTATGCCGTGTTGCGCTCCTTAGCCAAAAATAAATCACTTTTGGCCGTGAAAATCTGAAATCACATCATTTACAAGTATTTTTTTACATCAAAATTTATAAGAACAATTAAATACGAGGAAAAAAACTTTGTGGGTTTTTATATTTAAAACAAAAAAGTTTTCAACTTTTTACTAAAATTTCTGCTTGTATCAAAAGATATGTCGGAATCCTTCAGGTTTTTATTTTGATTAAACAATTCGCACGTTCTTCTGTTTGGATCTCTGACACCAGCATTTGGTATTCAAATACATACAAGAAAGACGAAATAATGAATGTTGGAGAAAGTGAAAACATAATCATAAAATAAATAATAATATTATGTGGCCTGGAATGTTAAACATATTGACTTGCGAATTGCAACTACTCTATACTGAAACTCTTCTAAGTAAAGTTTATTAAAACAATGATTGGTATTTTTGGATTCGCTGTTTTAAGCCATTCAAATGTGGATAGTCCCGTCAAAAGCTGGTCACCATCATCATTGAGGTTATCTACGCAACATTCCGTACCTTCAATACATTTTCTAATTACATTAAAATCCAAACCAGTTCGTCTCACGAAACATGTTTTTGTAAATACAAAAAGTAAATGTTTACCAATTGTAATTAACTGTAGCGGGTAACCAGTAACCAGTAGTAACAGTTAATTTTTATCGATTCACACGGATATATTAAAGTCGGTAATTGGCGGTTAGTTAACACGAAAAGTTAACACTAGCTAGCCCTGATTTAAATAAACCTAATCACTTTTTACGACTAAATATAGGTTCAGAAATACCTTTGCCTCTGTTATTAATACGGACACAACAAATATTATGAAAAATACATCCATTCCATCTCCATGGAGGTAGTTGATGAAAGTACATACATCATTGTACTACTTGAATGTAATAGACTTATTTTATAACGTTAGGTTTTGGGACAAAATTCGTAAAAACATACTGGTAGGATTGTTAGACCTACTCGCAGATGAAATAATATTTCCAGAGAAACATTACTGTCAAATATTATAAAGGGCAATGTTAGAAAATAGAGTTTAGTGTAGCTTTGCATAGATGTCGTTATATGTAGATACTTACCTTTCCAACAGACTGTTAAAAGTTAATAAATAAGTTGATGTTTATGTTAGGATAGTTTTTCATAGATGTCGCCATAGATTCTTCCCTGTTAAAGGTTATAAATAGGTTGATTTATCATTTTTATGTCTCTTCTGCAATAAACATTTCTGACGAAATAAGTGGGTTTATATTTCTACCTTGATCCAAAATTAAACAGGCAATGAGCTGAGAAATGTGACACAAGTCAATGATTGGTCGAAACATGCATTCACTTTTATAAATGAAATTTTCCGCTAAAATTCTTATTTGAATTCTTTTGTGAATAATAAATTATAAGGATATGACTTTTTGAAAAAAGCTAAGTTATTTTTCAGTAAGGCGATGGTATTTGAAAGTGATTGTTGAAAATGTTGACTTTTTGATATTTAGCACAAATAAAGATTATAAATTAGATAGATGCTTTCTAATTTCAAAAATAAATTATAAAATTCGTGTTATTTGCCTGAAAATAGTGAATTTCGTGATATTCTCGTTAACATGGCAAAATCACGTTTTCGCTCAAAAATTACAAATATCGTGTAAAAATGCAAATCAACGTAGAGTAGATTTCCAAAAATATGGTATTTTATTTATAAAAAGTTTAATTATTTTATAAATGTTTCTTGCATAGTTATGGAAATTGAGTTGAATGCGTATTTTTCCCTGTAAAGGGGAATATTTTAAATTTCCGACAAAACTATCTGCTTACTGAGGTAAGTTTTTAGATTTTCACGGCCAAAAGCATTTTTGTTGTTTGTTTTTGGGGTGTTATGCCGTGTTGCGCTAACTCCTTCTTTAGCCGACGTTTCGGACAGCGTTGCAGTGTCCATCATCAGGGCAGATCCGGTAGATCCGAACATCTTCGGATCTACCGGATCTGCCCTGATGATGGACACTGCAACGCTGTCCGAAACGTCGGCTAAAGAAGGAGTTAGCGCAACACGGCGTAACACCCCAAAAACAAACAACAAATATCTGCTTACTTTTCACACGTGGCGGACAAATAGTAAGGAAACCGCTGAGCTACAACTACCCAATGTTATTGAAAATTGGCTTATTGTTAAACAAGCACAACGAAGATCGTGTTGTTATTATAATAACTCCTCTGTACGTATCAATGGTCGCTACTTAATGTTAGTTTCCGAGAGGAATGTAGATTATTTTTAGAGATTAGTAAGTTGCTTCGGAATACATTCCTCTCAACGTTTAGCATAAATAAACAACAACAATTGGTAACAAAGGCTAATTAGATATGCTTTGCAGATTAACCATTGCTTGACCCCAGGCCAAAGGCCGACCCGACGATTTTCAGTATTCATAATTACATTCTAATTTATTTAGTGCAGAAGAAATTACTTACCAATATCTTAACTAGTAATATTTGACAGTTCTTGAATAGTTAATATCAACCAAATTATGGGCCAAGGTTTAATTTTACACTGAGCCTAAAAGAGAAAATGGTTTAAAATAACGTTTTTGATTACATTTTTGGTATGCAAGTTTGACGGTATCTTCGACGCGAAACGATTTTAAAATAACCATAAATACTACTTACGTAAAAATATAAGTACAAATTTTCGTGTTCTATTTTAAATCTTGCATTTTTACTATTAATTTACGTGATAGAAATAATCGTTCACGGTGGAAATAAAACAGCTTGAAAATAATTGATAGCGACGTTTTGACAAATGAAATGAATGCATGCTTGAACTGTAAATATCGTTTATCTAACTATGTTTGAAGCCTATATTCATGATCCTGAACAAGTGGAATAAATACACAATACATTACTGGAATAAATTTAAAAAAATGATTATGAACACAAACAAAACAACACGATATTTAATCCGGTCCTGTATTTCAACGGCAGTCCTTAGCAACCAAGAACAAGAGAACAGTTCAAGAAATAACAAAGAATTAAGTACTCATTAATAAAAACATTATTTAATAATCTGTTACGAAATAACTCGTATCCTTTCTCACAAAATACTTGATTACTCTTTCGATTGTTTGTGTCGTTTTTTTGATAGCAGCGCGTGGAAGCAATTAGTCAATTTATTTATAAAGGATTTATTATGTAATAATTGTTTTTTTTTGTTAATTCGTATAAATCCAATTAATTAAAAAAAATAATAATATCACGATTAAATTTAATATTATTATTAAGTTCTGCAACTATTTTTTTTTTGTTATTGTTACAGCTGTTTCCTCTTTCAAGGCTTTTTAAAATTTACAGTTTTTATTACATTTATTATTTTGCATTACTACGTAGTGCTTCGCTTAGTTGCTTGCCGGCATTATCTGTCTATATAATTAAAAATGTAAATGTTCGTTTGTTCAGAATCTCAAATCTCCGAAACTTCTTCACTTCAATATTTATAAAATAAAGTGTAATCTCTGCCAGCATTTCAAGTTCTTTTTTAATTTATATAGCACAAAGGATGACAGATTATTTGAAGCCAATTATATCATTAAGATTAACACTTTATTTTTGCTATGATGCCAATGATTCATTAAAAAATGTATGGAAATATTAAATTTAAAATAAAGGATTTATTTTTTGGGGGATTCCGCACACTGTACGCTTTTGACGTTATAAGTGGAAGTAATGCGATGATTGAAAGGATGAAATGTTTTTATCACATTATACAAGGGAATGCGATCTTTATTTTATAAGTTTCATGGAATTCAAATAATTTAAAATACGTTATTGGCTCTAGAATTAATTCCGAAGAGTAATTAATTACAAACATTGAAAGTAACCGATGTAATAATTAGTGCGTAAGTCAATCTAATGAGGAAGACTCGTTGTTCCAAGAATAGATGACTGATAGAAGAATCTCAAAAAGCTTCCAGTTTGTATTTTTCAGCGGCAAAAGATATTGAAATATAATAATTAGAATAAAATAACTCGTAATATTGTATTTAAATTGTATATTTTTTTCATATATAAAACCAACCGATTTGGTTCACCCTGAAACTTCATCATAAAAACATATACCTATATTAAAATATTATTTCTGACAACAGTTCACTGCGTTGTCAATTTTCACTGGTTAAATTGTTACATTCGCGGGAAACACAAAACTTATATAGAAACGGGAAGACACACTTTGAAAAGGATAATAGAAAGAATAGTATTCGTTTAAACTCTTACCATAATTTAACATAACATACAGTGTACCCCAAAATAAAATGGTTTCATTAAATCGCTGTAGAGTCACGTGGGGTAACCGTACGCGGAGTGTAAGTGTTCGCAGTGATGTTTCCGACGAGATTGTGCCTGTTAAGCGCCCGCGCGTTCCTTAATTCAGTAGCCTTCTGGATCGCGCCGAAGCAGGACATGTGTACAGTGGATGCTGATTTGTCAATAAAAACTGGTAGGTAAATTACTTTTTTTCGTGCTTTTCTTAAATTTTTCATCTCTGTTACCGATGTGTGCTATTGTGTAACCAGCTGTGTCAGAGCGACGTGGTCTATGATAATTTTTATTGAAATATTGTTAGTTAGACGGGTGCAAAGTGATAATTCTAATAAAGATAACCACTAATCTGATTTCTAAAGTTTATTGAATTTAGGTGTGATGGGGTAAGTGTGCTGGGGTAAGCGTTCGCAGTTGGATGAGTGCGAACACTTACCCCGATAGATAAAATTGATTTTATAGCATAATATTTCAACTCTCGTTATTTTTTTACGGTGAAATATGCCACGTGTGTACGTGAGAAAGCACCGGAGAGGTCAGTTTGCACTCAAGAGCAAAAAGAAACTGCAAAAAGGCTTATGAAAGAGGGGAAGAGTCAGCGGGCTGCTGCAGATATTGTTGAGATCAGTGAAGCCACTCTGCGTAAACGCCTAAAACTAAAATTAATAGCAACTTTAATGAGGAGATATCGTCCGACATTTACACCAGATAAAGAGGTAGATTTTTTAAGATAAATAGATACTCAATTTATCGTGCCGATATCATTTTTTTGTGAAACTATTGATCTAATAATTATTCATTTATTTTCAGGCCGATAAAGTTGATTATGGTAAAAAAACTGACAAAATATTCTACGGCCTGACTATGCAGACAAGGAAATTTTTTTTTACGAGTATGCTGAAATCAACAAGATCGAGAACAGATTTGAAAACATTACAAAAACGGCTGGCAAGGATTGGGTGTATGGATTTCTAAAACGTAACCCTGTTTTAGCTTTAAGACAGACTACTCCCACAAGTATTGCGAGAGCTATTGGGTTTAACGTTGTTCAAGTTCGGTGGTTTTACGCAAACTGAAAAATGCTTGCAAGTCTGAAATAATTATCTCAAGTCCCTATAAAAAGAAACTTCAGCAGAAGCAGACAGATGCAGATGCAAAAATCGTACGAAAACCAATATTCAAAACCATGGAAATATGACGACCACCTCTTTTCAAGAAAGTCACACCACAAAGAATCACCACAAAGCGTAAGGCGGGAGATTCCAGCGTGCATAACTGTTTAAAGAGCGCACAAAAACAGGCTTCTAAGGACTATTTTTGCCCACAATGCAAGGAGAAATATCGAGATCCACCAACAGAAGATTGGATAGAATGTATTGTGTGTAAAGCATGGTGGCATGAGAACTGCACAGACTACGATAAGGGGCAATTTAAGTGTGATAATTGCAATGGGGGGTAACTCTTTGCGGTGCGAACACTTACCCTACGGTATGCGTATAGTTACCCCGCACACGGGGTAAGTGTACGCAATCGACATGCATGTAAACTTTTTTATATAACTGTTTGATTTATGAACCATATGAGGTTTTTATGGTTGTTTGAGATGCCTTAATAATCGGTCATATTAATAAACAAAAAAATTGAGTAAAATACCTAAAGCTTTTTAATACAAAAATACCAATGTAAAAAGTGCGCACGGTTACCCCACGTGACTCTACACCTTTTTTCATGTCCTAGGTTTAGCATTGCTAGTCTCTATCCGAAATACGGAATTCCATATCTTTCCAAGCCCCAAGAAATATTAAAAGAATAAATAAACAAAGATGTTGTTTGTTGAGGTGAGACGGCTTACGTGCCGTGAACCCCGAGCCTTCCCGTTAAACCTAAAATCCAATACGGGATATATTGAAGGACTTTTTAATTCGGAGACATTCGTATTAATTTGAGTAGAGACACTTTTCAAAGGGCCGCCTGTATTGTTATCAGATTGTTCCGATAATGCCACATCTAGGTATATTACATCAAAGCCCTTCTCAGAATGAACGTGAAGGGATTCGAGATTGACGCTGAGGAATTGTAAACAAAAATGTCAGGAATGCTTCAAATTAAGCGGACAACTTCATTCGGCACGAACAATCGAAGCCGATTGATACACCTCGCTGGAGTTGGTGTGCCTTTGACACTTCATTATAAATATATTGTCTGGATAGAAGTTACCTACACGATAAATGGGAGAAATATCCCGTTACCTTTTTAAAGATATATCGAAAACCAGAAGTTAGGTAATCGATGGTGTTATTTTCGTAGATATGTTGTCTGGTATTTAATAAAAATATTAAATTATTTTATTAGTTATTAGGTAGGTACATAAAAAAAAACTTCTTCGTAAAGAAATATCAATTTTTCACGAAATTGGAAATGATAATATTATTACTTGCTCACTCTTCCAAATATTTAAAAATTCGAGGAGATTTTTTTCGAAAAATCATGAAATTGAAAAAACTGACCCCATTGGCTACCTGGTTGATTTTTCACTTTAAAAATACTTTTTGGATCGTAAACGTTTACAAATACCTTTTGAGTCTTTTTTAGTTTAAGCTTTGAAGAAGTGGCTGAAAGTGACGGCGGAACAAGAATACAAAAGCTGGTGGCCTGACTACAGAAGTGTAATTATTATTACGACAGCAATTAAGTTGAAAAATAATTTAATATATATTTGTGAAGTCTTCTGTGAATTTCAATTGAATACAGCATTTGACGATTCTACATAAATGTTATAATCTTACTTTCTTGTTGACCCTCGTAGCCAAGGCACTTTTACAGCAACATTTAATTTCTGGTAAGAAGAGCTTTAGCCGCGGGTCTAGAGAAATCGGCTTCAAAACAAAATGATTTGCAGAAAAAAATAGTAAATCATTTTCAAGAGTAGATATTTTAATTAATGAATTTAACACTTGTTTAATTAGGTTTATACTTTCAAGCTGTTGTATTACTTCAAATCTGTTTCATAATATTATATAATCTATACGGTACATAACTAAATAATAAATTTCCGATACTTCATGCTGTAATACCTATAACTTCGTTAATGTAACTACGAGGAAAAATGAAAAGTTTGTTTTACCTAATGATATTTGTATACATTCTTACAAATATTATATTTCTGATTTTAAAAAAAATGTAAAATGTGAATATAAAATTTCGACCAGCATTATCTCTAAAAGCCCTAAGGGCGTTCAATAAATTAATAAATAACGTAAAGAATTTATATTTAATTACTTGTATTACCCACACACTGATATCGCCCACGAAGGTTCCCATTGATTACAATTATTATAAAATTTAAACTACCAGACGTGTAAGTAAAAAATAATTAACGATAAATTACGCTATTTACTTGTAAAAACTATGGGAAAAAATTGTCTATTTTTTCGCTTCTTTCGAGGTTGGAAGATGTTCTAAAATTCGCGCTATGCTTGAAACGGCTTTAGCTACGCCAGTCTGACTCCATGCAATGCAACTTCTGTGTTGTACCTGACAGTGTCTTTTTCCAAGGCGATCTCTATAATTCAAGGATTCCTGTAAACGAAAATAAATCGTCTCCACACTTCCCGACAGTTTGTTTTTTTAAATAGTAAATTATCCTCTGTTTGTTCTGTACAAATATTATCTCCTCCGAGACTGGTGTTATTCTCAGGAAGACTGGAGATATACTTATTGCCAAAATAATCTGTGCTTACACTCTCTGATTTATGGTCTCCATTAGTTCAAGAGTTTCCAAATTAGGACCACCGAGCAAGAATCTTTCTTTCAGTAATTTGTTGCTTTTCGATTGTTTATTGTACCGTCTGGTACTGGTAACAATTATTATTAATATTGTTATAACTGGCATTTTCGAGGTAGGTTCTGTACACGATACGGACTAACTAATTAATGTAGAGGCTGTCCGATGTCTACTGTATTATTGTATCGTGGTAATTGAATGTGATTTGTTTTGTGAAATTAATTTTATAGTCCCCGGGCTTGGTATTTTTTCGAAGGAACAATTAATTGTAGTTAGCATTGATGATAAGGCCGGTAATAATTGCCGTTTTGGTGTGCTTAAGAATAAATGTCCTGTCAGCTTCAAGTTCTTATCAAAATTCTACCATGTATTAGAGCAATTTTAATTGTAGATCAGAACGGTGCTAACATTATGCGGGCTTGAAAATTAATATCACGCCAATAAATTAATTGACAAAAAAGCTTGTGCTGACATGGACAAAATTTTAGATCATTGAATTTGAATTTATTCGATTTATCTGCTAACCAACACCTATTTATAGCAGCAATCTATATAATATAACGACTTGGTTCAACTTATACTTTTGAACTCTATGTAAAAATACATATTTGAATACCTACCTATATAATAAATGAATGGAGGTTATTTTGTGAACAGATATTTATTTATATATATATTTTTGAATAACCATCTGGAGCCAGTGAGACTATTTCATCCTAATTGAAATCAAGTAATGTTTATTGCTCGATTAATCAAACCCCAAAGAATACCAATATATCTGGGTGATAAATTTCATTTGAAAACTAATCAGTATAAATGTTGTATATTCTCACTTTTATTCTTCTAGGCACAAATAGACCTATGTACCCATATAACTTCTCAGCTTCTACTATTTTGTTTTGTTGAATCTTTTAAATTCAATTATATGCGTGAGGATTCATTTTTGCCATTATGTTTACATTCTTCTTTATTGTATTAATTTTTGAGTGTTTACTCTGATACAAAATGCTTGTATTTTTTTTTTAAAGAAAAGCCCACTCGGGCGAGTAATAAATAAATAAATAATATCAGATCCTTGGTGTGCCCTCAATGCTGTCAATTTCTCTGGCGAAGAAAACATATTAATTCTTTAATTTACGACATATTAAAACCATCTTTGTCTTAAAAAGCTACGATGGATTGAATATATTTACGGGAAAAGCGTGAAAATAATTGAACTGATTCATGTTTTCGTGGAAGAAAGAGGTCTTTATTCCACGAATAAAGCAAATAATCAAATACTCTAGACCAGGGGAGCTCAAACTTGAACTGCTGGCGATCTACCTCAATATTATTAGATTCCGATCGATCGACTCTGAGAGGCTGCAAGTATGTGTGATGCAGGATTGTCGTCTACGTAGGTAGGGTGTATCGTGGCGCAGGTATAAGTGTATATATAGGGACGTTGCATAATTGAATGGCCACGAATCCACATAGAATTTGGAGGAACGACAGAAATTAGTTCGCAATATGCATTTTTTTTAGTCAAGGTAGGTGGAGGTCTGCACTAAAAAGTCAATGAAAAAACTTATATTTATTCAAAATTGCAAGTTTATCGGTTCTAAAAAAAACAAACGAGTTCTAGGTTCTAAACTTAACTAAATAATGACTTTGGATGTTGAAGCGTGGCACTGCATGTCCTCAGCATACTTTTCATACGATGGTACGTAATTACCGAGTGCTAATCGCAAGCACGTTGACATATATGTTCGTCAGTTAGTCAATTGCGATATTTTGACTTATGTAATTATCTTCATTTCAAAAAATGCAGACTCGCACAAGTAAGTTGACCCAAACATTGCCGTCAACTGAAGGGCGATTTGCCTTAGATTCGGATATTTATCTTCAGATATAAAATACCAGAATTTTGTATCAGATGCTTTGAGATGTATATCTGATATTATCTGCAATACCTCATTCTCAACAGAAGATGAGTCCATGTTAAACTGACTTGCTATTTCAGTAGCAGATTCCTCAATGTTTTTACACGAAAAAGGGTAACTCATAAAAGATGCGATATTTGCCAATTTACTGAAATCATAAAAACGTCTTTCGAATACACCCAAAATATTCGATAATTCTCCCTCATAAATATCAAAATTCAACTGAGGAATTCTTGCTTTCAAAGACGGAAAATGTTTCAGATCCTTTTTTTCAGTTGATCTATGATAAGTTGCAATTTACTTTTGAATACGTTTATTACGCTATTCATCTCAATAATAGTTTTTCCTTTACCTTGAAGCTCCAAGTTAATGGTGTTTAAATGCATTGATTAATATCTGTCAAAAAAGCTAAATCAGTCAGCCATTTTCCGTTTTCCAGCATCTGAGTGTCATCACCTCTTTCGTCCAGAAAAGTTATTATTTCGGGCAGTAATTCTTGAAACCTTTCTAGGAATTTTCCGCGACTCAACCACCTGACGTCCGTATGAAGAACTAAATCAGTGTGTTCAGCAGATTCACTATCTTCTAACTGTAATGTGAAGAGCCGTCGTTGCAAGCTACAGCTACTTTATTGCTATGCGCATAATCTCCTTCATGTTCTCCTCCTCTAAGTTCCCACGCTTAGGTATTGCAACTGACGCACGGCAAATGAGACAATCGCACTTATCCTTCACCATACAAAAGAAGAATTCTTCCTCCCAATCGTTATTAAAATGATACGTTTTTCTTCTCTTCACCGCACTCATTTTGTATTATTTATCAACAAAAGTCGTATCGCTTTCAAGTTACAACTCGGACTGACTGACTACTGACTCCCACTATTCTGCTCACACGGCGCAGTATATATATCGGCACTCAGTGGAAAGGTCCAGAGACAGTGCATACCCGCGCTCCGCAGTAAGTGGAACTTTCTCTGTTCCAGAAAACTCCGTTCAGTAACTCAGTCCGCTACAAGCTACAAATAAATAGTAAAAAAGAAGGCATGAAAATGGGAAATTTTTCTCGAGATCGACTCAAAAAGCAATCGCGATCGACCGTTTGAGAACCCTTGCTCTAGAACATCCGTAGGTAGTACGTAGTAGGTACTAGAAAGTGAACTTGTTGGAAGAAAGTGGTTGTTAAAACAGTAGTTGGCGACAAGCTTTAGATATGGTGTTTTCTGTCCTAAAAATCGATTCTTGTCTAGTAGTTTCATGTTTAATTTTGTAACGAAAATCTACAAAGTTTGTATCTGTTTCTAGAAGCAGGGGCGGCAGAAGAAGACGAAAACTGAACTCGGCCAACGAGGTGATCGAGAGCCCCCAAGAGCTGCAGCCCATCAGCAGTGCGAGGTCCTCGCCAGGCCACAGGACTCACACCATCGCCAAGAGCAACGGGACCATCTGGCGATGTGCCGGTCAGGACAAGAGATACCACGAGTGCAATACTCTGGTGAGTGTTTAAATACCGTTACATGTGGTTTCAGCCGATATATGTGGAAGAAGGGTTGTAGCGAGGGATTAATGCCAGAGAGTGTCTTCGTGAACGAGGTCGTTTGCTTTCTTATGTCGCTTGTGATGGTACAGCTCCTAGCTAGCGTAAGGTCAGAGGACGTAAATGAAAAACACTTTACAACTTTCCTTGTCTAAAACGACAGCTTTTCTAAAATACGAACACAATCAAATTATAAATACATCACTAACCCGGACTGCCATTGTAACCAACAGATCGCCGGTGGGTACTAGTAATAATCCATTACAAGTCATCGACCTGCAAAGGTGACTGTTCCATTAGAGCGACCTTCCCTTGCTGTGCCGAGTAATACCTCCCATAGATGGCGGGCTACGTACCATTATGTAATAATGCTAGCAATGAACATTGACCTTTGGAGAATTGACGTACTATTTATCAATAACATACAGTGTGCGGCTGACCTACTGATTTTTAATCGTAAATACTCAATTACTGTTTCGACCCACGCGTTATTGTTATTTAACATATTAGTAAAAGCGTTATAGGTGGTTAAATGAATTCTAGCAAAACTTGAGAAAATCACTGTTAAAACGTGGATTCAGTTATGTTTTTATACAAAGAAATTTATGGATTACAATTTTGTTGCTTACTTTATTTTATAAAAAAACAATGTTAGTAACACCTTCACCTACACAAAACACAACACAACACAACACAACACAACACAACACAACACAACACAACACAACACAACACAACACAACACAACACAACACAACACAACACAACACAACACAACACAACACAACACAACACAACACAACACAACACAACACAACACAACACAACACAAGACAAGACAACACAACACAACACAACACAACACAACACAACACAACACAACACAACACAACAAAACAAAACAAAACAAAACAAAACAAAACAAAACAAAACAAAACACAACACAACACAACACAACACAACACAACACAACACAACACAACACAACACAACACAACACAACACAACACAACACAACACAACACAACACAACACAACACAACACAACACAACACAACACAACACAACACAACACAACACAACACAACACAACACAACACAACACAACACAACACAACACAACACAACACAACACAACACAACACAACACAACACAACACAACACAACACAACACAACACAACACAACACAACACAACACAACACAACACAACACAACACAACACAACACAACACAACACAACACAACACAACACAACACAACACAACACAAAACCAGTAATTAAAAATAGGTTTTCTACTCTATTATTATTGAATATCAATATACTAAATAACATTAAAAGATAAAGATGAGAATTTTCATTATTCCCAGAAGATGGACGAGAATCAAATGAATATGTACACGGTGTCCGGAAACTCGTAGTACGAGAATCTATATCACGTAGATAACCCAAAAACACTTTTTTCCGATTTTTTCCACTCTTTTCGGCAACTAGAGTGTTAAAATAACTTTTTGACCGGGTCTATTAGTTTATTAGGTATAGACCTATTAGACATTTTAAATTAATTAAATGAACAGTTGATAATGTATTGTATATGTAGTTGATAGCTTTTTCAAATTTGATTTTGTAAAAATTCCTTGTTCGGATTCGATTTAATCGAAAACGAAAGTTCAAATCAAAAAAGTCATCCCACGAAAATACTCCAATTGTGATGTAGATTCACCGGTTTCCCACTTGTATTACGGTTTCCGGACACCATAATATATTATAGTAAGTTCTTAAATACCCTTTTATCTATTAATACCATTGATGTATTATACTTTAGCCAATGATCAATACAGAATGTAGAAATAGCTGTTCCGCGTATTCTATGGCAAATTAACTACTTTTCGTTTCATTTTTGTTTCACACAAAGTGTTTCGTTTTCATTTCCTGCACGGGGTTTTCATTTATTCATTATTTTAAATAGTCAATTTCGTAATATTTTAAATTTAATTTCAGGCTTGCCCAGGACCTTTTAAGGACTTCAGAGCAGAACAGTGCACCGTTTACAACAAGAGACCATTCAGAGGAAAATATTTCGTATGGCAGCCCTACGTAGATGGTAAATAATGATTTATTTTGCTTTACTCAAAATATAGCAAATACATCAAAAATCTTATAATTACCATTTTTTTTTAATTACTATATAATACACAAATATTATTATTCTTATAATATAAAAATCTTGTAATTCTTACAATACCAGTGATAAAAATTTTGTTAACCTTTGAACACTCTTTCTCCTAAAACAAAGTTAAAGTAAAATAAATAGTAAATAAGTAAAATAAATAAATAGAAATCGCACAGAAAACGATATTAAAGGTAATACTCAAAAAATATAAACTAACCGACACAGACCAAATATTTAAAAGCTGTGACGTACTTGATATACGCCAATTATATGTTAAAACACTACTAAACTACATTTTCGACCAAAAAAACAAACCCCAACAAACAAAAAATATCACTAATAGACCGGTCAGACAAGCGTACAAAGAAAACATAAAAACTCCGACGGTAAACACTACCTTTGGACAAAGACACCATAAATACCACGCCATTAAAGCATTCAACAGTCTTCCACTTGAAACGAAAATTGAGGAAAATAAAAATAAATTCAAACACAAAATAAAAAAATAAGACAATATTACCAAAATTCTATGACATAAAATAATAAAACATTTACACGCTACACAAAAAATATATATAAAACACGCAACACGCACAAACACATAAATCATTGTAAATGCCGATTTACATTCTCTTTTAATATTTTTCTTTTAGTGTGATAATTATATTTTAATTTTTAATCTTTATTTTTAGTTTAAATTTATCTTTATTTTAATGTTGTTTTTCTTTTTTTTAAATGTATAAATTCTTATATTATAAAATGGGGGCCTCAGCACGGGTAAACAACCCAGTGAGGCCAACATTACTGAATTAAAATATGAAATATTGTAAAATAATGTTTCAACAATAAAAAAAAAAGTTCGGAACAGTGAAAAACTTGATATTTTACCACGGCGTTTGTATGGTTAAAACGGCCTTAAACCACGATTAAGAACGGCTTTACCACACCTTAATCCAATTAGTAAGATAATCATTGTTTTGTTTTCTTTTCCCTTTCAGAGAAAAATCCCTGTATGCTAAACTGTCGCCCTATTGGACGAGCTTTCTACGCAACTTTGGCTCAGGCGATCGACGGAACGATATGCGACAAACCGGGATTCAGAGCCATCTGTGTGATGGGACAATGCAAGGTAAGTTTCTCCGCTAAATTAAAATAATAACAAACAAAAAATCCAAATATCTCCTATTTTTAGGATTTGTAGGGATCTAATAAACAACGTTAGTTAAATTGTGGATTTTTCATATTGGTTTTGGTTACAGTAAAACTGTAAACTTATTTGAAAGCGACTTCAACTAAAATACCAATCCGGTTCGGAAAATAGTGTTCTGATAATTTGACATAGATGGCAGTAGCGTCCAGCGATGGTCGGCAATATTTCTTGGTATTACCGACATCTCCCGTCGTGCGTCCGAACTATAATTTAATAAAAATCTTCAACAATACGACGCCTTCATAAACATTAAAATTACACCCGGGGATCTTTTCGGGCTCGGTGGTATAAGGCAGAGGTTCCCAAACTTTTTTGCCCCGTAGACCACTTACCAAAAAAATTTTTTTTACGTAGACCTCCTGCCTGCCAATATTGAATTTTCCTAAAACTATTAACGCCCCATGTGATAATCATTTATTTTTTTCGTAAAAAGATTCCCTTCCCTTACCTGTACAACAAGGGTGGCGGTATAGTTGCTCTGTCTTTACATTGTGCAGACAGGGGCACCCTTGTGAGGTATTACACCAAATGAAAATGAAGCAGGATAACCAATGGGAATTTCTTTCTGTAGCTGGTCCTACAGAACTGCCCCTTAAGTTCTTTGTCAGTGCTTTTTCCGGTCAGTTCTTCTGGTCATATGATATCCGATTCTTCAACGTTCCATTTCCATAGTCAAAATGTCATCAAACTTAGTTTTGTTGTCTGTGTGAAGTACATCTAAATGTTGAGCGTCATTATTACCTTGGACGTTTTTCAAAAACAAGTTGGGGAACTAGGAAAATTCGCGGCTTCCAATGTGCATTGTTTTGCTTGAATATATTAATGCTGACGAGAAAAAGAACGTACACTCTATTTATATACCTCAATTAACAACTTTAGGAAATATAAAAATACAATGCGGTAGGTCTATTGTGTCATTTACGGAACTCCTAAATGTTGACTTGAGGTAAATGGGGGTCCGCTCGTATGTACCCTCATTTGAATCTCGTGGACCCCAAAATTTTTTTCTCGCTGGCATAGACCCCCAGCAAGCCAATATCGACCCCTGGGGGTCCATATAGACCACTTTGGGAACCTCTAGTCTAAGGGTATGATTTTCGCTTAGGGTGCGAGAGGTCCCGGGTTCAAATCCCGGACGAGCCCCAAATATCATTTTTGAACTTTAATAACATTTAGAAAATGTTACCTCCGGACACAATGCCAATAATACAAAAAAACACCTCAATGTGCTTTTCACACAATTACACCATTCAAAGTGGTGGTGATATTATTACAAGAAAGTTCATAAATGTTACCATAATAATACACAAGAACAATAACAATTCACAAACAAAATTAAGATACATGTAAGATATTACAGAACAAAAAAGCGGTATTACAACAAAAAAAATCTGAAAGTAATAAAAAGTATATACGTGTTATACGCAACAACCAATAATAACACATTACCTAATTTTGAATTACCCCCTTTATTTTATTACTTTATTATTTTATTTATTAATATTTCATTTGATTTCGTTTAATTTAACTTAATTGCAATACAGTCCGTTTTAGATATATACATATCTGTTATCATATAAAATTTTAAAATGAGGGCCTCAGCACGGGTAAGCAGTAAAGCATTGTGGCTCACATTAACTATTAATATTACAAACATAATACTTCTAATGCATTGATAAAAAATAAAATAAAATACGCAAACATGTTAAGTTTCGTATAATAATCGCCTCTCAATGTTATTACAAAAAATATATTACTACCCATTTTTTTGTGCTTGAGTACTTTGTTTTTAAGATTGATTCATATGAAATAATGCATGGAAATTAGAAGATATAGGTAAGTTGAAAAGGGATTGTAAGTTAAAATAATAAAATTTGTTTGGTGCTGCCTTGTTTGTGAAGAGCTATGTGACCTCTCTTATGAACGAAACCAAACAGAAATCTGTGAATAAATTATACATTTCTATAATGTTAGTTATAGTTGATTACTTAACTTAAAAATAGTACTTATTTGCTGACTTATAGCGTAATTTTTTGTGAAATTAACGTCAAGGGCGCTACATAGGTAGATAATTTTATATGGTCATAAGTGATAACTTCCAATCTTAAATAAATATCCCACTTTATTTTCCGATCCTCATTTCCAATAAATCAAACCCAAATTCTTAAAAAAAGGAATTAATAGATTCGTTTTCTACCATTCAACGCTTAAAAAAGGACAACACCTGCGCATAAAGGTATGTATCCCTCGCTTGAAGCAATCGCACCTTTAGGACCTTTAGCCATAATTCACGTGGCTCCTCCCAGAGTAGGAGTTGTAACAGTATTGCCCCCAGGGAGCGTTCAGACAATGGTACCATAATACCCCGCTACCCCACGATAGCCCAAGCGAATGATTGGCGCCCCGTGGTATCTGCAAACGACTTATTATAAAATTGTATGTTATTTACATTTGTTAAGGATTGCTGGCATATTACAGATACTTACTAAGGCGATCCATCTCGACGTGTAACATTCCGAATCGGGCGAAATCATGCACTTCTTTCGCAGATGGAGATTTGGTTGAAATTGAATTATGAATGAAAACAAAGGAGGAGATTTTACTAGTAAAATCATTTTTTATTGGCCTAATACTTTATTTTGTCTAGGCTTATAAAAAGACCTGCTGAAAAAAAACCTGTTAAATCAAAGGCCAGATGTGTCAATCAAAAAGATGTGTTCTACTTGCAGTATTTAATAAACCTCTTTAATTTTTCTATGCGATCTATTTTTTAATCCAAAAACACATGTTCAATCCAAAGGAACGGGGGCTCCATCGAAGCCAAAGTCGTGTTAGCCTATCAGAAGCTGGACGTACTGTACTGGGTCCGCAGAAACTGCAGACAGGACACGTACTGTACTGGGTCCGCAGACACTGCAGACAGGACACAACTGTTGACCCTGTACAAATTGCAAGTACGTCCCACTTTTGAATTTAGCAGCTACCTCTGGCCTGGAGCCCCAAAATACCTGAAAAACCCTTAACTCTCTGCAGAAACGGGCGGTTTGTTTGATATTTAATATCAGATTGCAATCTTTAAGAGCACAGGCGACAGGTGGTAAGCTTTTTTGTGCTCTACTGGTATTACAATGGAAGTTGCTCCGAGGAATACACGTCATTGATTCCTTCGGTACCGGTGCGGAAAACACGCCAAACGCGAGCCCAATATATACTCGTACACTGTTGACGACTCGTTATTCAGCTCTTGAAGCCCTTGTTCTCTCCTTCACACAGCATCCTCAAAGATGACGGTGTGGAATCAATGTTATAAAAACATGATTTTGGATTACTTCGCATCGCATCGCCCAAAATCGATCTGTACCTATTATATACTATTGTATGTTTCTAATCTGATTGTTAGGAACAATTAGACAATGAAATGATAAAAATATTCAAAAAATTTTCATCACTACGCCGAATTCACTTTGCGTCAGAAGTTTATTATTTGCTGTAAAAATATCCGCAATAAAATCCTCAAAGTTTGGCTTTCGATAACCTTTCTACGGTCGAGGGGTACCTGGGTAGAAGTACCTGACTAGGAACCCGGAGGTCGCGGATTCGAATCCCTGCGAGCTCAAGTAAATTTAATTTTATTGATTTGTGGTATTTTAAATATAATTAATTTTAAAAATATGTAAATTTCCCTGCACAGTACTTGAGGCATGTTACCAGTGGTAGATACTCTCAGCATTGCCCTGGTGAAAAACCAGAATTCTTTTCTTCAAGCCCTTCAGCTTTGTAACGTACCGCAATTGGGGATGCCATAGTCTCACTGGCTACGGACAAGTTGGTACTCTTGTGCGATATTCACATAAAAAACGGTTCTGATCAATTATTTGTCATTATTATAATAAAACAATAATGTAAATTCTGGCGAACAAACATTTGATCAAGATATTTATGTACCAGTGAATTATTGAAGTGGCTGGAATAGCCTTGTTCAAAAATGAAGTCTGTTTTAACGCGATTTCATTTTCCTAGTCTGATTTCAATTAAATCTTACACTTTTTGCCAACAAAACTATTAAAACTTTGATTCTTTACTCAAATGGTCGAAATGTTGAAATGATTTACGTTTAAAATGTAATAAAGAGATGTTCTTCAGGTTTTTATTTCTGTTTTTCGAAATTTCGAATGCCAAACGAAGGGAAATAATTAGAACTACACGTTCATACATCATAGTGTAACAACACTAGCTCAGACCCGTGAAAAAATTACTGCATATTATAATTATTGTAGGATTTGTGGAGCTGAAAGATTACGCAAAGGACACACCAGAACAAGGAAAATTACTGCAGAATGATCAAGAAAAAATATTCACAAAAATTACTAATTTATATTTAGGTAACTACTATAACGCTTGTCTGACTTCTTCATATAAGTGTTCAGACAAGTGATCTATTCCAATTTTGAAAATAAAATTTCAAAACGAGTTGAACTACATTTAAAATCACTCACAGTCAGACCCACAACCGAAATTCGTATGTTTGATGATCCACCAGCTTTAGTTTCCTTCCTTATAGAATGAGAGTTTTCAAGATAGAAGTCCACATCTTTCTGTAAAAAAGAAATAGAGAGAATATTGTAGGTTTCGAGAGAATCCTCGCATTCATTCGCAAATCTGCGCCAATCTGGCGATCATATGCACAAGCCGGCGAGCTGTGAAATTGCTGCAGCAGTTGGTTGTGCAATAAAGACCATAAAGTGCAATCTAGATTCAGACAGTTTGCACCTTGTCTGTGAGGAATGGTCCATAATAAGATCTCCCGCGGCGCTTTTCCATCTCTTCCTCTTTATTCTCTAGTCCAGCGATTGACAACCGATTTTGTTATATCCTTCAATTTAGACTTTTTCCACAAAATTCAACATTTCAAATGTCTTTCCAACATTTTTTTTATTTTTTTTTTTTTTTTTTTTTATATTTACTCCACACAGGAGGCCCTGAAGAAAATAATTTCCCTCAGGGCCTATGTCATCTTTGGGGATGCTGTGTGGAGGGTCTTTTTGTGGAGAGGAAGGAGTGAACATGGGTCTTGAAGAGTCCCATGTTGTAGGAGGGAGGAAACACAGAGGCCGGCAGTTCGTTCCACAGCCGAGCTGTTGAACTTAAGAACGAATCGTAGAAGCGACACGTTCTCATGTGATAAGTGTCAACTGTGTACAAATGTTGGGCGCGCGTTTGGCGTGTATCCCGACTACGCACCGGTGCCGAAGGGATCAATGACGCTAGTTCCTCAGAGCATCTTCCATTGTAATACCGATAGAACAAGGACAGCATACCTACCCGACGCCTGTGCTCTAAAGATTGCAGTCCGTCTGTTAAGATTGGGGAATCTATCAAACGGACCGCCCGTTTTTGCACAGAGTCAAGGGTTTTTTTCAGGTATTTAGGGGCTCCGGACCAGAGATGGCTGCCAAATTCAACAGTAGGGCGCACTTGCGATTTGTACAGGGTCAGCAGTTGTGTATTATTAAAGTGTCTGCGGGCCCTGTACAGTACGCCCAGCTTCTGAGAGGCCAACTTTACTCTGGCTTCGATGGAGCCCCCGCACCTGAGCTGGTCGCTTACAGTTATACCAAGCATATCAATGGAAGGCCTGTTCGGAAGATTGCTTCCGTTGAAGGAGACTAGATTATCATTTGGATCCCTTTTAGACGTAATCAGACAGGATTGGGTCTTTGAAACATTAAATTCGACGAGATTATTTTTACCCCAGGAGGAAATACTCTCGAGATAACCATCCATTCTCTGCTTCAAAGCCCTCCGAGCCGTTGGAGTTTGTGTGCCCTTTGGGGGCTTGTCAAACAAAAAACTATCATGAACTGTACTGTCATCCGCGTAACAATGAATCGGTGCACATGTCAAAAGGTCATTGATGTGCAACAAAAACAAAGTCGGAGACAGAACCGATCCCTGTGGGACGCCAGCATTTATGGAGTGCGAGGAAGAGGTGAAACCGTCAGCAACCGCCTGAATCGACCTATCCCTTAAAAAGTCAGCAATCCACGTACACAGGGATGCGGAAAGTCCGTAAGAATGCAATTTGTTGACAAGTCCTCGGTGCCAGACCCGGTCAAAGGCCTTGGATATGTCTAGTGCGACCGTTTGGGTCTCACCGTGACGTTTCAGGCACCGCCCCCAAACATGCGTCACATACGCGAGAAGATCACCGCACGAGCGGTTCCGCCGGAATCCGTATTGACGGTCGTTGATAATTTTGTTCTTCTCGAGGTATGTGAGCAGTTTGTCGTTGATCACACGTTCCATCACTTTGGACAGAACTGATGTGATCGCTATGGGGCGGTAGTTGGCCGGGTTGGAGCGGTCACCTTTCTTGGGAATAGGGTGAATGACCGCTTTTTTCCATCCAGAGGGCACAGTGCCACACTTCAGGGACATTTTGAAGAGCTTTGTCAAAACTGGAACTATTTCCGCAGCACACCTCTGCAATACCAGGGCAGGTATTCCATCAGGTCCACTAGCTTTATTAACATCGAGCCCCCGTATGACGTGGAGTACATCCCGATGCCGGATCCTCAGCTTTTTCATATAGAAGCCGCAGTGAGGAACCGACGGCGGAACAGTTTAAAATTTAATCGTGTAAAAGTAGCTGGATTAAATATATCTCGTTACTAGTTGGTTTGTCGTATCTTCGTTGCTGTTTTGATATAATATGATGGTAGTGCGAAACAATATGTAAAAATATAAATGAAAAGCACAATAACAACAATGTAGCATTATAAATAATTGTAATGTTGTTTTTTGGGTTAAGATAGTTTTAAGAGTTAGTCATAGGTGGCGGTGCTTGCACTGTTGGGTTCCGAATGGTTCCAACTGAACCCAAGGGTAGCCAAGCATAGGTCGGGAGCTCATTTGTATGCATAAAACTCACAGACTCAAACAGAACGTGTGTCCAGGAAGATTTTTATTGTAATCAACTACGATAATAAACTTATTGTATTCTGGAAAGAATCAAACAATTATTGAAGAGTCCCGTACTTAGTATATGTAATACCGAGTGATAATCTTTACACTGGTAATCCAAGACATTACAATAATGTAGACATAGATACTTACGTGCTAATTAACTCAATTGTTAAACTCCCCGAATAACAACTTTACTGACGTTGTTCCAATGGTAATAATTAAAGTGGATAGGAACCTCTTGAAAAATGTGTTCATAAATTTAATCAAGCATTTATTTGTGTAATTTTGTCCTTACATTTTTACTAACATAGTGTTATGACTTGACTGTCGTCTAACTAGGAATTAAATCTATCTACTTACCAGGTAAAACTGTGTTCTAGTAATAAACTGCAACTAAATATTAACAAATGCCAAGTTATGAGGTTCCACAAAATCAAACTCCCAATAATGTAATAATCATTGTGTAATGTTGACTTAATCTCTGTAATCGAAATACTTGACCTAGGCATAACGTTTGATCAGAAACTCTGCTTTGTTTTTCACATAACTTCTATCGCTAACAGGGCTATAAAAATGTTAGGTTTTATAGTAAGAATTTCCAAGGATTTTAAAAACATCAACACACAAAAAATTCTGTTCACATCTCTCGTTAGAAGTATTCTAGAATACAACTCTACAATTTGGTCACCTGTATTTAATAATCATAATAATACATTGAAAGAGTTGTCACGAAGTAGTTCTCTCATACACATCTCAAAAGACCCGCGAATCTAATTAAACGGAGATGGTTTGCAACACTGGTGGCTTGCGCACGTCGTACTGCGCAACCCACGCCAAACTCCAACGGCTTCTTCGGCAGCCGCTAGCGCCCCCACACTCAGACTCTAGCTTTGGTCCCAACACCATGTGTGGGCAGTTTGCGACGAAGACGCTCTCGGAGAAGTGCCGGCTACATCATTAAAGTCTGATACGCGTGCAATGGCGCGTATGGACAAGCATCACCTTGGTTGTTACTTCACCATGACTGTGAGTAACGCCTCCAGTGTCTCTCAACTCCTGCATCACCCGGAACGGCTCATGTAAGCGTGTTACTTAACCATTGCCCCATAATGTGCCTTCTTGTAATGTCTGTTAAACAAGATTGGCAGCCAAAGCAAATAAGAGAGAGATTGTTTAATTCTAACAGCCAGGAAATAATTTAGGATGCTAACTGTGTCCCCATTTGTGTCATACAATGTACTTCTTGCCTGTAAATACAACCATTTATCATCGCCATAGAGGTTTCATTTGACGATAGAAGTGTAGTCTGGATTGTTGATAAGTCCCCCGTGTAAAGGCTTTTGCCGACCCTTCCTGGATAATTTGACTCTCATAACTCTACGCTGAGCTGCCTTCCTAACAATGCCGCCACATGGAGCTATAACGTCGGGAGCTCCATCGCTAACACTGGCGCCCTACGTGATCCCCCCATCCCTGACAGAGTCCAATGCAAATGTTTGAGGTGTATTAATTTTAGGCTTGGAATTCCTTTAGAAAATATGATTATGATTTATAATTAATAAAATAAATAAACTATGATTATTATTTATTTTTTAATCATAATTAATCATTTATTATGTATTCTTATTACCTACATTTATTGATATTGCTTAAGTTAAGTGATAGAAGAAAAATGTTTGATCTCATATTTTTATACAAAATTATAAATTATTAGTTGGATAGCCCTGATATATTAATGTTGTTTCAATTTCATGTACCTACCATTAGATCAAGGTTTTCTATTATGTATTATTGTGACAATTATACCACAGTCTCAGGATATAACTCAGTTATAAATAGACTGTACACACTTGGGAACTTTTATGCTAAAATCGCAGATACTTTTATTATATCCCTTTGTAAAGTACAGGGTGCGGCAGGGAGGACGGACGGTTTAAAAAGAATCATAAAATAGTTTTTACTCAAAAACAAATTTATTGATGGAATCAAGTTCGCGAGGAAATAGCATTTGAGACAGTTAAATGTGGAAAATCACATCAGGCATATGGTGGCCAAAATCGTTGATGCAGTGCTGGAGGCGTTCTTGGAAGTTCGCGTAGACTCTCTCCAACATCACTCTCTCAACTTGGGCGACTTCCACGCGAATTGCGTCCTTCAATTCGTCCAGAGTTCGGGGCTTGTTCTCGTATACTCTAGCCTTGAGGTGTCCCCATAAGAAAAAATCGCATATGGATAAATCTGGGGACCGAGGAGGCCAATGAACATCGCCAAACCTGGAAATAAGGCGATCAGGGAAGAGAGGGCGAACAACGTCCATTGATGGTCTGGCTGTGTGGGCGATCGACCCATCCTGCTGGAACCACACACGTCGGATTGGAACACGTCGCCGTCGTAATTCAGGGAAAAAGAAGTTGGTGATCATTTCGACGTAGCGCTCTGAGTTCACGTTAACAGCACGACCATTGATGCAAGTTTGCGATACAGCGCACCAAACCGTTACTTTTGGGCTGTGCAGCGATCTTTCGTGTAACTGTTACGGATTTCCACTAGTCCAATAACGTAAATTCTGCTTGTTAACCATGTTGTTTAGGTGAAAGTGGGCATCGTCACTCATGAACAAAATGAAGTTCTCATTTTTATCGATCAGTGCTTCCATCTCACGTGCGAAGTTCATTCGTTGTGCATAATCTCCAGGCTATAACTGTTGCACAGTGGCCAATTTATAGGGGTTAAAGCGGAGATCCATATGCAAAATTCGCCTTACCGAACGATGACTGAGGCGAAGTGCAGCAGCATGTTTCCGGGCAGATCGAGTCGGACTGCGAAGAAAGGCTTGTCGAACGCGTTCAACATTTTCAGGAGTTCGAACTGTTCGCGGAGCTCCTCTTGGTCTTCTGTTGATCAGTTCACCACGCCTGCGAAGTGATTCAACCCAATGAAGGATGGTGTTTCGAGAGGGGACAGCTCTATTCCGATGAATGTTGAAGTGGCGATGAAACTCACGCTGTACGACGGTGACTGACTCATTTTTTCGGACGAAACAATCATAGGCGAAAACGCGGTGCTCCACCGTCCACGGTTCCACGACGACAACTGGTAAAACAATGCTAGGAACTAACGAGTCAAGCGGCACCCCCCCTCCACCACTCTCGTAGACGGAGGGGGAGAGTACTACCCATCTCAAAAACGTCCGTCCTCTTTGCCGCACCCTGTATAAAGCAGCACTAATAACACATTTTAACGCCACTTATTTTAATGAGGTCACTACATAACAGGCTCATGTTATTGCTTCTTTCTTTACTGTTATTTTATTTGTTATGTTTTAACTAAATTTAATTCTTTAATTTTTCTCATCAAAATTTAATACTGCATTATGTATATGTAAAAAAATAAAATAAAAACTTTGTATGTAAATGGCACTTGTGCCGTAAATTCTAAATAAATAAAGTTTGATCTGCTTGAAAATTTCCGACATAAAAAAATGACACTGAAAATAATAAATAATTCACGAATGTTGCTCGTTATGTCAACAAGGAGATTTTTACATTCGAAGTAGTGCGACTGTTTCTTAAAAAATATCCCCTTGAACAATCGCATGTTTCTTCTGGAACAACGATCGCTTTCGTTTCGTCCCTCGTCCCTTCTGTTATTTCCTAACTATCTGTCCCCCGCCACGCGTTGCATTGGCTCAGTCTCTCTGTGCAGATAGACAAACAATAGCGCGTTTTGGTTTTACGTCCAACAGGTGGCGAAGTTTTTTTTGTTAAAAATGTTTTTACCTGTTACAGGTGACATCTATATAATATAGGTATATAAAAACACACGCGTATTCGAATGCAAAGATCTGTCAAAATGTCAAACCAATCGGTGAAGAACTTTTGAAGATGTAAGATTTTGTACAAACGAACATTAACATTTTTATTTATATAGATATTGCGATATTCTTCGCTCGCTCGCTCTCCGTCGGTTGCAGCCCCCTTCTCTCAAACAGTTTACCCATTTAACTCCCTCGTTCATCTCTGCAACAATGGCTCTAGTATTGGACGGGATGGGTATGTGCTGTTTGCGGTTCTTAATTCGCTGTGCGCTCTATTGCCCCGTGCTGGTCCCGTGATCAGATGAGTGCGCGAACACAACACGCGGCGGGTCGCGGAACACACGGGAAAGCCGCTCATCGCTAATTTGAGCGAAAAGCTCAGGACCCCGAGGCGCCCTATTGTGGCGATCCAACCAAATATTATGTAAAGGGTGAATTACAACACTAGTCGCTTACGTGCTTTCAAATTACGTTATTGACTACAGTGTTTTACTTAGCAAAAAGTTTAAACGCAGATTTTTCCTCGTTTTTATAATAGTTATACCTCGACTCTTGATCCCCTGACAGTTTTTTCAATTGATCACCCAGGTAGATGATCTCCGGAACGGGGAAATAAATAAACATATATATATATTTTGTTTGGAATAACTTAGTAAGAGGCGTAAAACCTCAGATGTAATATTTAATCATTGAATTTGAAAACATACACAATGAAGATGATGTTGGTATTTCTTAGTCGGAGCATGATAAAATTAAATATGACCCAAAGGGATAGGGATAGCGAATTAGCTCGGTGGTATAGCAAAGCCCCGGCAAGGCTGAAGTCCTGATTTCAATTCCTACAGGCGACCGAATCATTTTCTGATTTTTCTGTTTCAAATTTTTTCATAATATATTTATGATAAATTTTTGTGATTCTCTGTGCAAAGTATGGTGGATGTAGTTGACAAATTCCAGTTCTTCCGGTTCTCGCATACTGTAAATGATCTACTGTTTTTTAACAATTAACAAAATTAAACAATATTTCAAAATAATAATAATAATTTTTTGTCAACCTTTTAACAACAAGATAAGCGATAAGGAAAGTAATATTATTCAAATTAAGAATAAATATTTAAGACTAAAATAATGAAAATTCCTTCAACACTCGCCTACGGGTAATGCTAGCGAGTATGTACATACATATGAGTATATACACGCTGAAAATTTTTCCTTACAATAACATGCATTTTATGTTGTGTAGAACAAGAGATTGAAGAAGGAACACGGTGATCCAAGTGTTTCCAGTAGAGATGCTGTAAGTCGTGAGGACGATAGAGCCTTCTTGTTATCCCAGGAAGGTATTGTATTACAAGATCAGTCGATAATTCTCCGATAGAAGGTGGAGGATGAAAAACAGCAGAGTTAACAATATGATAACATCGGTCCCTGGTCCCTTGTTCCTGGGTGGTGGGTGGTGGGTGGTGAGCCGCGGCCGTGAGCTAATCTAGGAATTGGGACCGGACTGGGTGATTATATTATATGGTTTGTAAGGTACCTACCTTTTTCGGCACCAATGAATAGAATTCTTTTTACGCACAATTAGGGACCATAGGACTCAAAAGGGCACAAAGTACAGAACGCGTCGGAGAAGAAATCGTTCTTCATAAGTTTCCCGGAGGTACATCAGGTGACTCCCGATGCCGTCGAATGTTTGGTTCTTCATGGGAGACGTTGGTGATGATCCTCACCAGATATTATGAAAACCTCAAAATTGTTATATGTATTTCATCATTGACGAAAATATTATTAATATAAAATTATCGCTCAAACGAAAAATGTGAAACAGAAAAATTAGAAAAAGAGTAGTTTAGTCGCGTCTAGGAATTGAGCCCAGGACCTCAGTTTTGCCGGGGTTTTGCTCTACCACTGAGCTAATCCGACCCTATCGAAATGAACTGGCGTCAGCGCGCTCTCTTGTAGCGTTATAAAGTACCGATACCATTGGTAATTGCTAGCTACGTTTCAAATATAACATTTAACTGACATCTCCGACGTTGCTCGGGCTTCAACCAGACTTTTTCAAAATTTCACATGGACAGTGACTTGTTGTGGAGATCAAGAGCACCACAGGCACTCTCATAAAAAAGGGAAAAATATAGATATTTGATGTCTCACGACGACATGGCGAAACTGAAAAGTGTTCCACTCTTCCCACCCTGCTTGTCCCTCCTGCCCCTCCCGTTTCCTTTAAAGTCACTTTGATAAAGTATGTAATACAAGGAAGGTCGAGATTATAAAATGATCTTATAAGGGAATCTTGGGATAAGTATTTTTGAGACGCTCAACCTTGAATAGCTTAACAAAGCACGTTCTTGAATTACATCTTAGTACCAAAGTGCCGTGCCATGTTTGGATGGGACAAAATACAAATTAAGTTTTGGAAACATTGGTAAGTTTTCAAGGTGGAATTGATAATCACCTGGGGTTTGTACTCACCAGTATCGGTTGAATTACTGGAATGTGACAATGATTGTTTTGGTAAACGAATGATAAATTTAAAAGTTCAGATATGAAAGTGAAACTTCGAAATACTGATTGCATTTAAAATTGAGTCGGTAATATTATCTAGATTAAACCTCGGGGTAATATTGAATTGAATCATTTAAAATAATATTAACATTAACCTAATTAATATTAACCCAGATTCTATATCTTCCCGGGAACAACACCAATTGAGCCACTGAGACCTAATTAAATTTCGTCATTTTTATCTATCTCATATTTCAATTTAAGAATTAGGTAGGTAGATGCCATCATTTTCGTTTTTTTATATAACTTGAAGCAGTACATAATTATGTACACCGGTTACTTATGTGTTGTGTTTTTGTTCTTGCAAAGTGATTGTCTTTTTTGATGTTTATTAAGTTTTCGCGTAAATTTGCTTTGTTTGCCGTTAAATATTTTTTAAAGAAAAGCTATTACATTGCGTATACGATTTGTTTAAAAGACAGTACGTTTAGATCCCATAAAATGCAATAAATAATTATCCTCAAATATTGTATCGAATTGTTTTACAGGCTGCCATCCTTGAAATACTTGCTTAGTTCTGTTTTCATTGAGGGTTGATAATATTATTTTCAAAGATAAAATATCAAATATTATCTAAGTTGGATGTCAAGTTGTATTTAAGATGCCTGTAGCGTCAATTTCTAAGCTACTTAGCTCGACTGGCTCCCGAGGTATGTTCTAAGGAGATTCGGATTCCAACTGATCAGGTTTCAAAGACTATACGTACGTTTCCGCAATTAACGTATATATCGATATTTACCTGTGTCATGAGGTAGCCAACATGAATTATTATTATTTTTTTAATCGCTGAAAATCGTTGACTGATCTTGCGAAGTCCTGTTTTAACTCAAACGTTTTGAATTACGTATGTCGTCTGGAAATTTGTTTGTACGTTCGGTTTAAATTTAAAGATGGTGATCATTTCAATGAGTCAGTAAAGATTATTTTTCAAATTTGTTAATTTGGACTTTTTTTATATAATACGTGCCTAAAGAAAGTTAGTAAAAAGAATTGTCATTGAGAAAGTGACGTTCCTTTGAAAAAATTGTAAAATTCCTTGTTGAATAAAAAAAATATATCACATGCATTAATATGTTAAGTTTATAATTAAAAATGTAGGTTTTTAAGTAGCCACATATTTACATGTCTTATGATTTTAGAGAAAATATTGTTTTTTTTAATAGACAGTTAGAAACATACTTTTTGGACCCGAGGTCTACTGTTTACAAAACTGCTAGTATATTTACAGCATTCAAAGGGAAATAAGTGAGTTGATTTACCCAAATTATTAAAAAGAAATGTTTTATTCAGTCCCTGAGCTAAAAATGAAACAAGTGCCTACATCTGTCGAGCTATTACCGATTTCTTACTGAGTTTTATAAATATGTTTAAATGGGATCCGGTGATATGTTTTATAATGAGATAGTTAGTTCTGCTCTAATCTATGGACAGCATTTCAGAAAATGCTTGATTTGAGCCATAAATGTTGCTTGTGCAATGATGGAGGACTTAACTAGCATTAGGTTGAACTCTTAAGGTTAAGCTGTTAAGTTTTAAAGGCTTTTCTTTTAAAAAATAGTAAAAGATTTCCTTCTTAATATCGTTGAGACTGACTTTACTGACTTTCCAAAAATCAAAAATTGAAAGCATTTATTGGTTTGCTATGCAAAACATATTTTCATACCCAATTCAAAATAAAACCTTATATATTTCCAAATCACCATAATTCCCATTTTCCCTTTCCTTATAGGTTTATGGCATTCAAAGCCGCGCTACCGTTTCTCTAATGACATGTGAAATTTAAAAAATAAAACTCACTTTAAAAATGGACATTTTATAACCATTTATATCCATCAAATAATGTCCGCCATTTTAAACGGTACGAAAATTGTTACTAAAATAGAACACATCCTTTTTTCATCCTAAATCTATGTGAAAAGATGGTGATGTGGGAACTAGCCGAAAAACGACCAGTAGTAAGTTTTCTGGCAGATCGGGCCGACGCGACGCGACGTGACATTGCGAAGGTGTCGGGCAATAAAGGCGGAGTGGACTTAAAGCGTTTACGGAATTTACGTAGTGCCAGTCCCGGGGAGAAGGAATCTAATAATTAAACGTCAGCGGCAGCTACTGAAATGCAGCAGGAACCACTTTAAGGTTGAAGGCACTGAAAAGGAATGAAGGAGGTTACCTAAACGAGCTCGCCATAAACTTTTTTTCTACGATATCGGCAGTATAAGGTTAGTTTAGGTGAAATTGCCAGTTTGCCACCAATTTGGAGGATTTTGTAGAGATTGAGTTTGCAGTCAGTACTTTTAAGCAGGAATATTGTTTAAACACCAAGAATATGCTGAAATTAAAAACATCCGTGTGTTAATTTAATGCAGAATTTGTTGTGATACGCACCATACCATCCTCATTTTAAGTGATTTAATTTTTTAGTAATTTTAACTCATTTAAACCTCACTCCAAGTGGAAAATTCTATCAATATGTTGCAATGTTTCAGTGAATTGCTTGAAATGCCTTTGGCGTTGTTATTTTTCCAGATAGGTACTTCCCTACAATCTTTTTAACATCTCCATTTTTTTCAGCCTCATAATAATCCACTGACTCTGAAAATCTGTGACTATTGTGCGCTTTAATGAAAAAAAAATATAAGAAAGTTATGTTTATATGAAAATGGTCAGTTTGTTTTTAATTAATACCTGCTCCACATTTTACGGAAAGTGTAGCCTTTATAACGAGATGGTCCAGTGGCCATATTATCACACAGAATGGGATGTTATGGTCAGTTTTGAACACCAAAGCTTATCTGGTGTAGTTATGGTGAGAGGGGAAGTCCCTACCTCTGCACCCCACCTCCCTCTACCCGGGAATAATTCGTTGAATGCGGAAACAGATAAAGCTCCCCCGGTGCAAAATGCCGAGTGCAGAACAATTCAGTGCCGATTGCAAATAATAATTATGTTTTCCCAAAAGCTGAACCGCAGTTAGAATTCAGAATTATTATCACTCGGAAGTTAAAATACAACGCCACTGTTGGAGTTTAACGCCATCTAGTTTTCTACATCACTGTTGCTTCAGGGCAGAATAATAACGAAGTAAGACATAGGAAAAATCGCTTAAAAATATAATTTAAATATCTTTATTGTTTGTTGGAAAAACATGAAAAAACGAGCTTTTAATAAACTTTAAGAAAAATATTATAAAAAATGAAAATGATCAACAAAAAATATATAGGTATACCTACCAATACATTTTAATAAATATTAATTGTACATTAAAATATATGTACGTATAATGTTCATTCTATAGTAAAAAAATTAATGAGTATTTTTATCCGTGTATTTGCTGTGAGTTAATTGTTATTGGTCGTTGGTGGCATTGTTGTCCTGCCTACCCTAATTTAAACGAACCATTAAGAAATTAAAAAAAAAACATTGGACAAAATATGGCGAATATTTGATAAAAAAACATTTTTCCATAAATATTGTTATTTTTTGGGGGTATTATGCCGTGTTGCACTACCTCTTTCTTTAGCCAACGTTTAGTTAACAGTCTCCATCCTCAGGGCAGATGTGTAATTACACATTTGCCCTGATGATGGCACTGCAATGCTATCCAAAACGTTGGCTAAATAAGGAGGCAGCGCAACACGGCATAATACCCTAAAAATAAACCTGTAATTTTTTATTTATTTTTATCTTGCCAAAGCAATCCCAATGAGTTAAAAAACTCATTTTAGGACTGGAAGAACTTAAAACAAATAGGTGGGAGTTAATAGGTACAATTGTACATTGGTATTTTGATATCAAAACACGTTTCGCATTAAATACGGTACAAAAATAAAAAAAGAGAGGTTAACTAGAACAAATAAACTACAAACAACAACGAAAAACAAACAAGGATATATCCATAAGCACAAAGCCAATGTAGGAATTTACAAAAAGGTAAGACATTGGTGAAAATAAAATTCTATGTAAGTTTTTGCACATTATAGCCAGCGATCGCTTAAGACGTTTTGCCAACTTGCCATAATGTGCTGAAAATCTTTCGAATGGCTATGCATGATTACAAATACAGGGAAAAGAAGAGGAGAGAAAAAAATAGAAAAGGCAAAAGAAAACGCGATATTTTAATGTCACAATCGTTCTATGTCAACAAACTATTTCTATTAATAAAATGAAGTAAAATACTTCATACCCGAACATGAAAAACTAAAAACAGCCTACTTCAATCATTGAGCAATTCCCAGCCTGATCTTTACATATATGGCTTTTTTGAAAATCTAGCATTTGACAACGCAAACAATTCAATTTACACCATTGGTGTTCCAAACAAACCACAACAAAAACATTTTTTTAAGGTGATACTTCTTTCAATGAATTACTAAAACACTTCAAAATGTTTAGTTGCTAAAATCTCTATTGTTTAATATTTATCATGCTCGATACTTTATATTAAAAACAAAGTATCTTCGAGGAGTATTGATGATTCATCCGATCTATTTATTGGTGATCCCTAATTATATTTCATTTGTTGAAAAAGTTAACTATTTTTATAAATGAACGACGAATAATATTTTTTTGTCGAATAAATGAACGCTTTTCTGAAAAGAAATCACTTACGAAATGTTTCGATTTAATCCGAAATTTGTTTTCTGAAATCAAATAATGAAATTTCGCTGTTTACGATTTGGAAATTAGGTATTTCTGATTTTCGTCGAAATTCAACCTTCATTGAAGTTGTCAAATAGCCGCTTCCGCGAACCCTTTGTATTTAAATTGACTTACCAAGCAAAGTTCAATTTAAAAGGGGATTATTACATTAATATTGGGCAAAAGCATATTAATTTCGTTAATTTTTCTCTTTCTATTGAAAATGTCTTATTCTTGATGAAACTCGTTAAAACTTTTAACTTCTTATGATACTCTATCAATTTTTTTTGTATCTGAAAAATGCTTACCAAATTAAAATATAATTTTATGAAGGCTTACAAAAGAATATTTATGAATTTTTTTTTAAAGTTACACGGATTAAACTTACTCATATAAAATATTTCTAATTTGTTATTAATATCTTCAAATTATTCGTAATCCTGTTAAAAATGGGACTGCAGGCCCCAAACGAATGAATTGATCGGTTTCACGTCAAACTTCTAGTAAAAAGGGATGTACTAACGCAACGTAGGAACAGGTGTTCATAAAAATCAAATTTTGCATTTCGTCATTGTAGATTAACAAGGCAAACCTGCGTTGCTTGAACACGTGTTCCGATATATTCAAAAACTACTACAATTTTACTAAGATACAGTCTGCTCTCCCGTTTTTAACAGGATTTTAATAAATCAGCAATATAATTTTTTTCGTGTAGAAAAAAAACTTTAAATACTTCTATATTTTTTAAACTAACCCCAAACCGGAGTCCCTGAGGAAATTAATATCCCTCATGGCCTATGTCATCTTTTGGGATGCTGTGTAGAGTGTCTTCACATATTATTAATTGATTTGAAAACATTCTAAATTTTTTAACGAAATATTGTTGACGCATCAGCCAAGATAATACGATTAATTTTGTACAAGTGTAGTTTATACACCAATGAGCACAGGTAATACTTTGCACGTGGCAAGTTGTCATTGTATTTTATGTACAAATACATAAATACATACGATTTCTATGTGATATCTTACAACGGTAAACAACGGTTGGTCCCTTAGCAACCATATGAAGTATACCTCACATTTATATTTGCGGTTTGGCCGTTTGGCGGTCCACTCTAACTGCTAAAATAATCAGCACTGAAAGCAAAAAACTTTTTCAGCAAAAAGCTTTCATGCAACTTTCAGGTGCTTTCAGGCCAGTTCGTAAGTGATGAAGGATGTTAATACGATCAGCAGTCCAGGTATTCACAGAGAGCAAGGACTTATAACAAGGAAATGGACATCGCTTAGTCGCAGTAGCCAAAAAATAAATATTCCCAAATGTACGCTTAGCTATGGGGCAATGTTGTGTTGAAGAAAGGTGCTGACGTTGTAGGTACTTTTATCTTAGCTACGGGCGCTGCCAATGTTGTGTTGTAGATTTTTAAGTTCGGTGAACTTTACGAAAAATAGTAAGTGCTACTAAAAATACCGCTTTCGATTGCGTGTCTAGGCTTGGATTTGGAAGTGCCGTTTTCAAAATTGAAACATATACGAATGGGTAGATACTGCCTTTAATATGGGATTTTGAACAGGAAATGACTTTAACTGTCCTTTTTTAAATTGTAAATGATTTGTCAATAACTCAATATTTTGATTTACGCGGGGGTGCGATATGAATTAATAAAACTATAGTTACTTACATCGAACTTACATCGCTGGGCTTGGCAACATTGAATTGACTCGCTGTTTGAAACATTTCTCACGAATGTCGGCTAAAATTTATTGAATTACGAAGATCTTATATTCCATTTAAAGAAAACTAAAATATTTCATTAATTTGGGCCCCCTTCTGTCGCAGGTTAGCTACATTCAGGGATTTTCGTCTATCATTACCCTACCGGCTTCAGCCCGGAAATACTCCGAGGAACTGCACCAAATCATCTATCGTGGCTTCTATCGTGGTGTGGAGGCCCATCCGCCAGATGATTTTCTCACGAAAATGGCCCTATACAAATAATCCAACCACTATTATTATCGATATTTTTGAATTTATACGTGGTATTATTTCACGCATTTGAATAGTAAATCAATCGCATTGAAGAAGCTTTGTCATTTTGGGCTTTTAACCTGTGCCGTCGACGAAGTACCTGATAATGTGGGGAGCTGAAGGTGTAAACTTACGGAAAATACGTTTAGTCGCTAGCTTAATTGAACTTCTAATGAATACCAAAAGATGTCATTAATGTTCGTCTCATTGAATATTCGTCATAATATTTTGAACCGTGAAGTCTGCGTGCGGATGTCATTTTATGTTTTCTAAGAATTTAACATCTGTTTACAAAATATTGCATTTTTAAAATGTTTTAACTACAGAAATTGCGAGTAGATCATAGACAACCTATATAAATAGTAATATTCAATATTGCTCCAAGTAAGAGCAATTTCGGGAAGTTACATTTGGATTCGAATTATACGATTATTTAAGTTTTCATTAAACTTTAAAAGAAGTGATGAACGGTGAAAGCATTGTGTGATTTCAATTTCAAAGCAAGTAGTTTATATATTTCCTATCCGGATGTATGGTTTTGGAATGAGCGCGGCACAAATCCAGACGGAACGAACGCGAAATCTCTGTCGCCCGAGTGCAGAGTGGTTTGTAATGTAGTAGATTGAGGTTTATGCATCCCCACGATATTATCAGCCCCGTGATATCGAATGTAGTTGGCTGTGTGTGTTTAACGCTCGCGGATGTAAGTAATGGCTGTACTTTATTGTAGTGGAGTTCATCCAATCAGAAGGAGGGGAGATAAACTCACTCCATTGAGTATAAGACTCCGTATATTTGATTCCTGGAATACTCGAGCGAACGAGTGGCTGCTGCGAGTTAATACCTCGGCAGGTAGCTACTCCAGTTTCCTTAATCCATCGTATCCCAAATTCCAAGTCGAATGGAAAATATTACCAAAGCCTGCATCTTTTATTTTTCGCGCATTTTGTGCACGCGTCTTTGACCAATCTTTGGTTACAGAATTCACATGTGTTTACGTAAAATAAGTGTTAAAATATGACAGTATATGTAAAAAATATATATATGTATATGCAAATATACGGTTGTAAATAGATTACTATCTGTGAAAGCTAGAAAGTCATCATATTACCCTTGAACTCTATAGCCTTCGTAGAAACAGATTTATCGCGTCAACGGATTGATAATATTATTTTGTCAGTTAATTCTACGAAGGCACGATTCTGTCTAAAATAAGTAACGCAAATAGGTAACAACATACTGGTTGAAACCTCTGGTATTAAAAGAATGCGAAGTTTGGGGGCAGAGCAGTCATTTTTTTAGAAACTAATATAACCATTGATGACTTTATTCTTCTAGATAGTTTCCGCCGCATTTGTGTGAAAAAACTGTTTGATGTTAAAATCACATTCCGGCGTCGGACCAACTTGAAGGGAAATTCTTATTTATGTTTGAATAACTAATAAAAACAGCAAAGGGTGCACTTTCCGGCTTGTCTTTTAAATATGAAGTTTGGTAATATTGTTGTAATGTACCTACATTTCATATTTTTACTAATAATTAATTGACCATGATAATAATACCAATTGACTCAACTTATCGAACTCATCAATTCTGAAAGATGGTTCAACAAGAAGTACACTCAAGTACTATTTTTCTTTCTTATTGGGGGGGGGTCTGAGAGGAGCATCAAGGTTGAGTGAGATGTTCCTTAAATATTCAGGGACAATTTTTATAATTGTTCCCCAATATTTAGTGATTCCCCTTGGCCGTGAGATCTGTCGGTCTTCGGCCCCTTATGTAGCGGCATAATTTGTAATCGGAGGCCCACCTAAATTGAGTGCCGCATCACTCAGTGCCCTACCTACACACGCAATAACAATACTCAAGTAAAATTTAGAGAAAATTAAGCATAACTTTGTGACGCGAAATGCAAATACTATTTTGTTATATAAGATGGTGCGATTGTCTTTAATTTGCAACATTATATTTTTTTATTAGCATCATTAGTTTTGTTCAACTTTTATTGTTTTTGTGTGATTTTGGAGTGGTGCGAATGAATTTAAATTGTAACTTTTCCATTATTCTTTTCTACCTAATTTCATATTTGTCTTCGGTAAAAAAACGTACCTATTTGTGAGAGTACATTATTGAAAAATAAATACTTAGTTTTAATATAACAACTTAGATCTTTTATCGTATTTTTCGATGTATTACAAAACTTATACTTTTTTTTACCGTTCTTTCGATGAGTCCTTTGCTGTTTTTTCACCAGATAAAATAAAATAAATTTTGTTAAAAGCAGTATCTCCGAATTCCAACACATTATCCGGTTTTAAAAATTCGAATCCTTTTTGGACATTTTTACTTTGACCTCGTGCAAATCTGTTTTAAAAATCTCAGTTCTGCGGTGTTCGTAATCATTTAAATTACGGACCTTAATATGGTTTATAAATGAACAAAGTTTATGGAAAATTAAGGAAGAGACCGTACAATTTTTGTGCAGGCCATTACGGGATTATGTACGCCCTATCGGTTAGTAAGGTTTATCCTTACGACCTCTGGTAGAGGTTAAACGTCTCACTTATTTACAGCCAATCTGTTGTAGGGTGATCATCAGTCGAGGTCGCATGACCCGGGAACAATAACGTGAAAGTCTTTGTAAAATTAATACTTTACTGAAGTAAAGGCGCTTTGAAACGCCTAACTCAAAAAGGTGAAAAGTAAGCCCTTAGACATTGGTTTTTTATTAATAACATTTTCGACGGTTTCCAATTCTTGCCTCGAATTTTACAAAATCCTTTTATGTAACTAACTGCGTGGTGCGTGGTTTCGTTTTATTTTTTGATAATTAATAAAAAAATATGAATTTCGCTCTACAAAAAGATTTTTAAGCACCTACACGAATTCCAGACACATTGGTATTGGAAAACTAAAATGTTCACATTTGTTGGTGGAATATCTGGCTATTAGCTATTAGCGATGGGTATTCTAAAATAAATTCTATTCTTTTCTCTGTTTTCTTAGTTTTCATCCCTTAATAAAATTACGAAATTTGTGAAAAACAAAATTACGAACATTGATATGGTGCATCAGTACCTACTTAAATAATGCCAAAATATTTGCAGAGAATTTGGAATCAAATAAAAAATGTAAAAAATATTTATTTTATTTATGTAATCTCACCGTGCAGTGCAGTCACTGTAGGGAACATTTCAACAACAATTCAACGAGACGGTGATGCATCTTTCGCATTAAGTCGTCACATTAACCCAATCATATGTTCGGAGGAACTATATCCCAATTACCAATTCCGTAAGCGGGAATTTACTCTCAATGTCTGGAACAATGTTTTGTGGGGAGGTGCCTACTTACCCACCAATCGAGTAAGATAAACTAACTAACTAACCACCATGCTTTTTCCCCGCATGGACAGAGAGAATTTACCGCAAATAAAACGGTATTGGAACACATTCCTTGCTTCATTCACATTCATACATTAATTAATTCAACTGAAGAAAATGGTTCCCAATAGATCAGGCGATGTCGTACTCGGGCGTCTACTTCTACCATTACGACGTATATTCTCATTACAATTTTTTCTTCGTTCTAATCTAAACCATCTATCGTCATTTCTTAATCTTTCTCATTGTGATTTCATCAGATTAGAAACAGATTATTACAAATTAAATGTACATATATTAAAACTTTTTCGATAATATTTCTCGATACGTTTTATGATTTATAATAATATTTTTCAATAATAATATTGAATATATAAGATCTAGGTAGTAAATTTTTTATTCTCTTGTCATTCTCATTCACATTATTTTCTATCTTTATTTGTTCTCTTATATATTCTACATGCTCTCTCGCTCTGCCACAATATAATTAATTTCTTTAATATTGTATCTAAATTGTGGCTTATAAAATATTTATAATTATTAATAAAGAAAGAACTTAGCATTCTTTGCGAATCTTCACATGTAGGTATCACATGGTTTTAGTACATTTACGCTTCAGGGATCTAATTAATATATCAGGTATCAGGACTTCATTGTGCACTGCTAGCTTCGCTTTTTTGGAAAATTTAATAAACATATTATTCCTATCGCTTTTATTTGTTTCCATATATTATGTGACCTTGATATCAACTATTTTACACAACACAGGACTTTCACATTTCGAACGATATTAGCTGAAAGACAATCCAGGGGGGAAAGAGGCAGGTCTGAAAGAAGCTGTGTTTCCAATGATAATGATAACGTAAGATTTTTAACACCCTTAAACAATGGCATTAATAACCATACACTCGTACTATTCTAAAAACCAACGATTTCAAACCTCGGAGCTCTGTGCCAGTAGTGGCAAGAGTCGAAAATCCCACATATTGTTATATGATCAATAAATACATTTTAAAAATGATTAGCTTTTTATTTAGAATATAATTATATATGTACCTATCTTTGTTTGGACACAGATAATCCTATTTTAATTGTTATTAAAAATATTCCCAGGAAATACATTTAATCGACCTCTACCGCCGGCTTCTGACGGAGATTCGACATTATGCTAATCGTACTATAAAACGATAATATAAGACTTTCGGATCCTAACGTAATCCGGTGTACTCGTTCAAATATAGACAATGGAAGCCAATTTGGACGAAAGATATTTTTTTTCATTTCTACGATTGCAAAAGAATATTTTAAACCTCACTTTTCATTTTGTAAGCTATTGAGTGTGGGAGAAAACTTTCGATATTTTCATTGCCATGTTGCATCTAAGCATTAATTCAGAATGGTTCGTAAATCGTTACTTAACGGCCACTCTACTAGTAGCCAAAGTCGAACTGTTAAAAAATTTAAAATTTAGCCTGCTGTTCCACGGTCCCGTAAGAAATCGACATAAGCTGTAAGACCCTGTGCAATAAAGTAAAGTTGGCTACCGCTTGCGGCCTAGCTACTTTGGAACGTTTCTGCGCAGAGCCTTACGGTTTATGTCGATTCCTTACCATTTATTTACCCTTATCGACCCATGGGACGACAACCTTAATCGAATATCTGGGTAATAAAAACGTAAACACATTTCATATCAATTTCTATGTTTTAATACAATTAAATCAAGTTTTAAAAAGAAATAAATTATAGTAGTTGCCGGTTTTTTGGTTTTAGTAAATAGAAATCTATCTGCTTTTTTAATATTTTAAATTTCTACTGCCATCATATTTGGTGCATAAGTAATATAAAAACAAAACAAAATGGGCTCGTCCGTGATTTGAACCCGGGAGCTCTCGAAACGACCAACGAGCGGATCGAATGTAAACGTGTGTGTGTAGGCTGGAGGTGTGGATGTAAACGTACAAGTTTATTATCAGTGAATGTTTATAACATTTTACTACCGATAACACCGTGTTTTATTATTATTAGATACCTGGTTAAAATAAATTGGCTACAACAGCTTACACACGATTGTATAAAATTATTTTTTTTGAACGTGGCTCGTTGGTCTTGGGGTATGATTTTCGCTTTGGGTGCGAGAGGTCCCGGGTAAAATTTTTTTTTTTTAAAGAAAGACAAACATTCCCGGGTCACGAATAACCCAACAATGTTTGAAAATCTCCTACTACCACCACAGAAAGCCGAAAATGTTGCTTGTGTTGTGATGGAGGACTTAGCCAGCCGAGGAATCGAACACGCGACGCTCGGGTGAGACCCAAGCGCTATGCCCACTCAACCACTGACCGGTCAATCCCTACTATAATTCAAATTAATTCCCGGATTAATATAATTCCCGGAAGAGCCCTAATTTTGCCATTTTTTAATCGTTTTTTGAGTCGATCAGTTATAAAATTTCCTACAGTCTACAGTGTGAAGGTGGAAGAATGTTCCCTTCACCATTTAATTCCATGTAACATCTTTGCTCAATCGAGTTACTCCAGATCCAGATCCCGTCGACTGAAAGAATAACCTCATTATTCCACTTTGACCTTCACCAACTTCTTTTCATTATACAAAGAAGTGTCCCGGGAAAGCGTAACATGTATTATGTACAATTGTATCATTTTCTTGTGGGTTACTTGATAGTGAGATTTTCGTTACAAAAAGTTATCTCTTACCAAATAACTTAACCAAATCCTTGTATAATAATACATATTTAGCTCATATAATATCCATCTATCTATCTATTTAGACAAAGAAGAGTTTCTGTTACTTGTGGCGGGCAGGCTGTGTGGATTTGATTTGTAAATAAATCCACAGTTTTTTTTCCGAGGCTTATTAAATTTTGCGCACTTGACTTGAAAAATAAAGTACATTATATTCCTAAAAACTCTATGTGAAGTAAGAGTAACGCCGGGAACTTGAGCAATTAGTTATCCATAAAGATAACAATGATATTTTCCTTCTTGTAAACTACAATATACCGTACTGTTTTGGACATCTTCAAACATCAGATTGATTTTGAAGATGTTGAAGTCACAATCAGGTACTCAAATGGACTTACGACATAAAATAACTATAAAAATAGAAATCTTTTTTACAATAACCAACCCTTTTTATGTAAAGCTAGTGTGCATTTGGTGTAAATTTGTTCTTCAAAAAAATTTCCGCAGAGCGAACGCCACTTTATCGTTTGACGTAATAATATTTTAAAACACACTTTGTACGAACCGCCAATTAGTGGCTCATACAAATTTTGTTATTTCTGCAACTCGCAGTTGTAAATAAATAAAAAAAGTACGTGTCTAACGACGTTAAATAAGTTTACGAGCAAACGTAAGCAGAATTTATTATTATTGTTTGATACTTGAAACGAATGTTCCAGTTTGTTGTGAACGCCAGTTATGAATTTATGATGCACCTTTGTACTCGTCTGTGCATAATACGTGCAGTCTGAGTCTATAACTGTCTTCAGTGCAAGCAATGCAGATTTATTGCATAATGCGATGCGTTAGTGTAACGTGGACTAGATTCGCACCAGGGTGTGTGGAGACTGCAGTCATGAGTTGTAATCCTGGACAAATATATTTCATTGAATACAGGCATTATATACGGTATCGGGAAACTTATTTCACATTTGGAGACGATTTCGACAAATAATATTGATTTGTGCTTTCGTTTTCGAGTAATTCGAGTCGGTAGTTCTTAGGTAAAATTTGAAAAAAAACGGTGGCAAGAAGGTTAATATCATCTGTTTTGACTTTTAAAATGCTTTGAAGCGTATACCCGGCTCTAAAAGTTTTTTTAACGCTTTTAGTTGCCAAAAAAAGAAAATTAAAATTAAATTCGAATAGTCCAGAACGAAGAAAATAAGATGTTTTGGGATGTAAATTCACCAGTTTCCCGCTTGCACTCAAGTTTCCGAAGACCGTGTATAGATAAACAGTGTGATACGTCAGTTAAAAACAAACCACAAAATTGCGGGGGGGGGAGATATTTTGAAATCTTTTTGAAGATGGCCTATTCATAATTTTACTAAAGATAAATATTATTTTTATTTATGTATAACAGATTGATGTAATCCTATTACAATACACATGAAATATACAAAGCTTTAAATGAAACATTTTACAATAACCGGTATTTTAGAGTTCTTGCCTGAAATGACTTTTGAAATCCTCAAGGCCATTGTTGAAAATGTCGAGAGACCTAGAGGTATCATTTAGCACCATACCTCTTGTCATACTATGCTGGGCCATAACGTCCGTTCTTCCTTGTGGAATACAAAGCAAGTCGTGGCGTCGACCCTGACGGTAGTTGTTCGGTACAAACAACTTATAGCATTCCAAGAGGTATGGGCTGTCAATGTAATAAAAGAATCTAATAAGAATGTAATAAATCTCGAGTTTAATACGAATTTTAGCTAGTTCTTTTTTGTTAACAGTAAAATAAAGTAACAAGAATTTACAATAAAATCACATAAATTTGTTTTTGACCGCTATAGTTTTATTTTCACTCAACCTTAATATTAAAAACTGTTTTATTCTCCTGACGAAGGAAGGGTTCTTCCGAAACCTATAGAGTGAAAATAAAACTATAGTGGTCAAAAACAAATTTATGTGTTTTTATTGTAAATTATGATGAGCCACAAAGTGAATGCTTTTTACAATAACAAGAATTTAAATTAAATTTCAAATAAACATATTGTGTAATGTTTGATTGTATTTATGAATGTTCTGAGGATAAACTTACAATGTGTATGTGCCATGAACAATAAATACAGGCCAAGGTGTCCCCAATGTGTGGAATATTTAAACTTCATTTTTCTGATTCTGATCATAAAAATGTGTAATTTTAATTTTTTCGTTCGTAATTATTGATTTAAAAAATGATTTTAAACGGCACATTGCGAAACAGTTCGGACTGGCTACAACATCATTATGATGTAGAAAACGCCACTGGCTCGTTACATGACTGGCACCGACGGGACGTTGCCCTGCGTGGCGTCAACACCGCAATATTCACGAATAAAAGCTAACAAGCTACAAAGCTAATAATGCTAACACCTAACATTGGCGGCAAATCGAAAATATATGTACATTTTAATTGTTATAGAAAATTTATTCCTCTATATTCGATAACTTTATTACCGTAATTGTTTTCGAGAATTAAAAAATAATCTATTCCCAAAAAATGCAGTGCTAATATCAAACATTTTGAAAGCTTTGTGGTCACTCGTGTCTAGAATGAACGATGTTCGAATTCGGAATCATTTTACTCTGAACAATCCAAAGAAATGGCATTTTAAAGAGAGCTTACGAATTAATCGTCTAAACACACCAACGATCGGAAAATTGTTGAGAACGGGAATGAGTTTTTGTTCTCACAAATAATGTTCATGAGAAACGGGCAACGGGCTGGAAGATAAGAACATTGATTGGCGGAGAGAGTGGGAAATGCAATTAATGGAGGTCTGAATGCTGAAGTCTCTGAGATAAAAGGGATCAAAAGAAAAGAGACATTCGGTTCTTAACGGAGTTCTGGCACCAGCCCTAATACTTTACTGACAAGTACGGAGTTGGTAGAGAAAGAGGATGGAACATCAAAAGCACCAGAAATTATTGTTAACAAATAATATAAAATGTCAATTAATAAAACGTTTCGATTACTCTAACTAACTATCTAACCACCTCGCCGTTTCTACAGGGGTAGGAAGAGAAGACGGACCACTGAACAATTCGTTCTCTTGACAGTTGGTTCACTTGATCGTGCTATGTCTTTCTCGAGCGTCCCCGAATCCTTCTACCAGTACTCTTTTCATATATTTTCCTTACACTCCTTTCTTCGTTAATCCGCTCTACATGCTCAAACCGTTAAAGCGTTCCTTACATCTTACTCACTACACTTATATCACCCTTGCATTTTTTGCGAATCTCCACATTTTTTACACTGTCATACACGGTTTTAACCATATTCGTCTCAGGGATCCCATTTCTATAGAATTCAGTCTTGTTACTCGATTCATTCGAGTTCTCTGACTGCTAGTAAGCAGATTATGACGATTCTTCCGAATAAAATTAAAACCATTATTTTGAAATGGTATGCCGATTATAAATATACCTATCATGCACCTATATTATATACTTTGATAATAACTGTACCATCAAAAATGCAAAACTCAAGCCTTCCAAAATGATTTTTGTTATTATTTCTACAGTGTAGTGTGTAGATTTTCCATTTTGCATGAACAAAAGTGTTAGAAACATTTTTATTTCGTTTAGGTACATACCTAAAAACATATTGCACCTGAAATATATTTTTTTCCTATTCATAAGTTTTTCCTTGTATGGTAGTACAGTTAGCACAGTGAAAAGAATGCTACACTCTTCTGTCCACAATTTGAATATGATGTATGGTCGGTGTGGAACGTTTATGAAAAATGAATCTACACAGATGATCCGGCATTATATTTTTCACATTGTACGCAGAGAACTGAAGAAATAATCCTGTAAACTGAGGTAACTTGGACTAAGGTTCTTGATATTATTTGTACAACGAATTTCCTTTCTGTAAAGGATATGTGAAAACCAACTTCTTTTTTTATGTGATAACTCACAACAGCTTCCCTGACTGTACAATGTAAATGCAAGGGAGCTATGCCGCCACCCGGTTGGGTATTTTAAATAGAAAATCAAACATATACCAAATAATGCTTACACCAATAAACTTCTATAGTAATAAAGAATTAAGTCGGTTAATTTCGGTAAATCAGGGAATGGTATTAACGGTAGAGCAATCCAGTTACGCTGTGATATAAAATATGTATTTAAAAGCATAATGCAAAGAAGATAGTCGGTAATAGTCAATAAAAAAACTATTGCCAAGTTATCACAGTTTACTATTATAAAAACAAACCGAGAAAAAAATAATGTGAAATGTTCTGACACATACTCCTGCCACGTTTCATTCCCTTTTCCTTCTTCTTACGTGGCTCACGTGATTAACTTGATCGTGCCATGTCTTCTCCGGTACAAGCGTTATGTGAATTAGTTGTATTCTCATTTCAGTAACACGACCAAATTATCAGAGTATATCTATGCCTAAATTACTCCCTTGGATATATCCTTAACAAAACATACCGCCAAATGACCGAGTGTTCCATTAATTACATTTTCTCGTTGACATAAAAAACGCTAGATTATCATTCGTGTACCAACCATACATATCAGCAATGGATTCTTATTAACGCTAGATTATCATTCGTGTACCAACCATACATATCAGCAATGAATTCTTATTAACGCTAGATTATCATTCGTGTACCAACCATACATATCAGCAATGGATTCTTATTAACGCTAGATTATCATTCGTGTACCAACCATACATATCAGCAATGGATTCTTATTAACGCTAGATTATCATTCGTGTACCAACCATACATATCAGCAATGGATTATTATTAACCCTAGATTATCATTCGTGTACCAACCATACATATCAGCAATGGATTCTTATTAACGCTAGATTATCATTCGTGTACCAACCATACATATCAGCAATGGATTCTTATTAACGCTAGATTATCATTCGTGTACCAACCATATATATCAGCAATGGATTCTTATTAACGCTAGATTATCATTCGTGTACCAACCATACATATCAGCAATGGATTCTTATTAACGCTAGATTATCATTTGTGTACCAACCATACATATCAGCAATGGATTCTTATTAACGCTAGATTATCATTCGTGTACCAACCATACATATCAGCAATGGATTCTTATTAACGCTAGATTATCATTCGTGTACCAACCATACATATCAGCAATGGATTCTTATTAACGCTAGATTATCATTCGTGTACCAACCATACATATCAGCAATGGATTATTATTAACCCTAGATTATCATTCGTGTACCAACCATACATATCAGCAATGGATTCTTATTAACGCTAGATTATCATTCGTGTACCAACCATACATATCAGCAATGGATTCTTATTAACGCTAGATTATCATTCGTGTACCAACCATATATATCAGCAATGGATTCTTATTAACGCTAGATTATCATTCGTGTACCAACCATACATATCAGCAATGGATTCTTATTAACGCTAGATTATCATTTGTGTACCAACCATACATATCAGCAATGGATTCTTATTAACGCTAGATTATCATTCGTGTACCAACCATACATATCAGCAATGGATTCTTATTAACGCTAGATTATCATTCGTGTACCAACCATACATATCAGCAATGGATTCTTATTAACGCTAGATTATCATTCGTGTACCAACCATACATATCAGCAATGGATTCTTATTAACGCTAGATTATCATTCGTGTACCAACCATACATATCAGCAATGGATTCTTATTAACGCTAGATTATCATTCGTGTACCAACCATACATATCAGCAATGGATTCTTATTATTTTATTTCGACTTTGCAGATACTTTTCGTAAAGTGGGTATATGTATATAGTATAGATATTATTTTATTAAAACGTATGAAATACAAATTTATTATGCTAACCATTGCACCTCCAACTATTGTAAGAATGGCAACATAGATTCATTATAGTTATGTCCTTAAATTAAGAATTATGCATTTTAGAATGTTACTTACCAATTCACACCCGAGGTTATATTATTTGATTTCTAAACCGTGTGGTAATTTAAATAATAATAAAAATTTAAGACTCTTCATGAAAATGTGCCACCAAAAGTACGATAAATGAAAAAAAAATATTTGAGAATAATGTTAGTTATAATTCTTGTATTAAAACAGTATATGAGATCGATAAAAAATGACCGAATTAAATTAGGTCTCAGTAGATCACTTTTTTATGATAATCGATTAAATAATTTAATTGTTTTTTAAAGGATTATAAAATGGAGGCTTTTTCTCACTTTCTTACACAATAACCAAGTCATTAAGCCGTTGGCTTTTCCGTAAGAGGATATTAAAGTGACGTGAGCAGTTTCGTGATAATTTTAACGTGACTTATTTTCTTCCGCCTTGTCATAAAACTTCTCTCCCATGTGTGTGATTATGGAAAAAATCCTATTTAATTAATGTGTTTGAATATTTCAAATGATTGACACTGATTCCTAACCTGGATGTATTTTGACAGGCTAAATTATGTTGAAGCTAAAAGTATGGTTAAAAATTACTGTTTTCTGAAATGGTTTAGATTTTCTGGACTTTGTATAAATCTGGATTCCCGTTTATGTGTCTGGGAATAAATAACGAACAGCAGAAGCAAACAAATCCTTTGTTACGTGGGAAGTGCCTCCATCTTGTTGGAGTTTCAAATGTGTTGCAATTGTTGCGACCACTGTGGCTGATAATTCCTTGACTTGATATGGCAGCCCAAACGATAACCTTAGGCGAGTGAAATGGTTTTTGATGCTGTTCCAGCGGATTAGCGGAAACCTTATGTATTTACGTGGTCATTGATATGAAATTTGTATTCATCAGAGAACCCAATGTTATTCAACCAATACCATATTGTTACCAAACAAAAGAAGCGTTTGAATGAATTTTTCTCCCTTTGTTATTTATGTTAAACATTCTGAGACACCCGTTATTATCGTGATTGCATTCCATAATCTGTCATACTTTTCTTGCTGATGGACACTGCAAGGTTGTACGATACCCTAGCGCAGTGGTCGGCAAAGTGCGGCTCCGGAGCCGCATACGGCTCTTTGGCTCTTTGAGTGCGGCTCTGGCACAAATATCCACGGCCAGCAGGTATCAGCAGGTTTAAGGAGTTAAAAACAGCAGAGAGACCTTAGCATTCGTCAAAAATCCTCTTAATGCTACGATAACTGATTTGACATTTTTCCTTTTGGCATTGACATTGGTAACTTTGAAATACAATTGTAGAATTTAAAAACAAGGAAATATGGAGCTCTAAATTTCAACGTCTTTGTATTGGTTTTGAAATATTGGAGAAAAACAAATGTGATATTAGTTCATAACACAAATGGTCTGCTTTGGAAGACCTGGAGAAGGAAGACAAGATCATTCTCAACGTCTGGAATCAATCTCACGATTAGCTGAAAACACTCGCGTTTGCTTTTCTTTCCCTTTTTGGTTCTAGATATTCATGCGAGCAATCTCTTTCAAGCATGAACTTTATCAAGATTAAACTGAGAAGTCGTCTAATTGATGAGAACCTGGAATCATGCCTAAAATTAAAAACAATAACATACAAACCTGACATACTGAAAATTTCCAAGGTAATGCAATGACATTGTTCGCATTAAGTGTTAGTCAATCATTTTCATGATTTAAATTTATGGTTACCTTACTTTCATATTATTGTTTATCAACGAATAAATTTTTATTAAGTGTGAAATCAAGTTTTTTTCAGTGTACCCGTAATTTAATGAAGGTCTAAAATTATAGTAAGGGTTTACTGAATTAAAAAACAGATTTGGCTCTCATATATATTTTTTAACTTTGTAATAAACATATTTGGCTCTGTGGCCAATAAGTTTGCCGACCACTCTAGCGTAAGAAAGAAGAAGCGCAACACGACTGGTTTCTGTCTGATTTTTCACTGCCGATTATTTTCATCTTTTATAATAGTGAAAGTGCACTTTGATCATTGCGCCCAATTGTTGTAATATCTATTTCATTCTATGTCAATGCTACCATGATACATTATAACAATAACGACCTCTGTTAATTGGACACTCTGATCTTTGTTTCAGGTAAGCCTGTGAACCGAATTTCAGTTTTCAGCCGCCCGCCCGCCCAGTACAGGCCGAATGTTGAGGTTAGTGGCACCGCTACTCCCCCCCGCTCCCACTATTACCTACCCCTCGGACGGCCGACCACATTGTTATTTTGTAACTTCAAATACCTAATAGTAATATCGTATCCTGAAAACTAGTTGCCTCTCCACCGCCGCTGCTTCACGCGACTCAAACTTGTCAATCGCCTAGTAATAGTAATAATCGTAAAGGTAATATATATTATTTTATGTCTTTTAAAACTTGACTGAGTATTGATCCTTCCTAGGAACTGAAACTATTTGGATGATTTGTATAGCGCCGTTTTGGTGAAAAAATAACTCAAGAGGCAAATGAATGAATCGTGAAATAACACAATTTTGACAAATAAAATTTACTTGCGGACGTTAGGATTTGAACCCGCGACCTTCGAATTGCTAGTCGAGAGCCTTACCCCTCGATATTGAGGCCGTCATATAGTATTTCTTAAATACCTTCACTTAAAGTAAAATTTAAATTAAATTTTAAAAATTGCTTTGTTTTTTAATTTAATTTTACAAATAGTCGACTTGTTTCGGTTATAACTAACTGTCTTCAGAACCGTAATAATATAGTTTATATGTAATATGTTAATAGGACTTTTGGTTTTTACAGCTTTTATTTTTTTACAGCTTTATTCTTAATAATCAATTAGATATATCAAGTAGTCCAATACTAAGTTTGTTCCCAATAAACCATTAAAAATGTCCAAGTTCTCCTTATCACCCCATGTCAGTTGATGCTTTGTTTCTCCATATACATTATTACAATCCATTAGTCTACATAATTATCGTTCGGTTTATCCCATGTCTTTTGTACTTGTGTAAATGTATTATATGATTTCTCTGTGTTTGTTATATTTATATCATGTTGTCTCCCTCAAATTTATTTTTATATATAAGCTCACACTTTGTACTTCTTGTCTAGTAATAATTTGTACCCTGAAGATGCTTGAGTAAAGCGAAACCGGTCGGTTCAAAAATTATTAAGAACTCGTGGTTTTAAAACAAAAATTATTTTATTTCATTTTATTTTAGATCTTTCGCAGCCGTTATGAGTTATGCAAGGATTGTATTATGACAGATAACTTATTCGTAATCTCCTTTCGGCTCATTTCTCATGAATTTCTGTATATCATATGTGAATATATGGGGTTCAAAGACATTCGTACCTTGCGACGACAACAAACGAAATTACAGTCAGTCAAATCAACATTGATGAGATGTTTTCGAAGCGTCCCGATCACGTTACGTATTTTTAGAATTTTCTGGGTGAGATTCGTTTCCAATTATCCTATTTGGTATTACTTTCCATTCATTTTCCGTGTCCTACTTAAAGAGAAGTTAATTGGATAAAGGCGCTAGCAGCCGAGTCAACGGCTTTGTAAATGATCTAATACAAATGTAATTGCCAATAGATTTACAAGCTATTGAACAGAAACTGTATACTGTGAACTATTTCCAATTGAATCAAATGCCTTTTGGGTCAATGAGATAATAAGATCAACGAACAAAGAGCAGATGATAGCAACGAGATTGAAAACAAAAGAGGAAGTAGCTTTTGTTTTTCTGGGCCGTTTCAGTTCGTTATTAGATTGCAACCTTTTGTTTACGGAAGTTCGATTTAACGCGGATAATCGAAATCGATTTTTCCGGCCGTATTTATTACAGATAAGGGATTACGGATATTTCACTACATTATATTATTCAGTTATAGAAGATAAAATGACAATATCACGAAAATTTTATTTACTACCAAAATACTATTTTTAGAAATTCCCATATATCGACAGGAACGTTAAGATTGTGTGTAGAAAAAAAAACATTAATGATGAAGTCTTGCCTTATTTAACGTTTATTCTGTTGGCAAATTGTCACGTGCACAATTTTCTCAATATTCGTGAATGGTGCAAAAGCTGGTTCATGGAAAAAAACATAGGAATTAGTAGTGAACTATTATATTTGATGGCTTCTTCGATAATTTCAACATCTATTTGTGGCGTCATTCTAAATTAAATGAAAATAACCAACTGGATTAAAATAAGACCATGTGTATAAAAAAATATTGTAAATCAAACAAAAGTTGTTATTAAGGTCATTTTAAGCCACGTTGAGATGTTATGTTTATTTCAATTTTTTGATGTCTCAAATGATTATTACCGGTCCAACCGATTTATTGATAATGTATTTAGATTTTCTATTCTGTGGGGTATTTTAAAGTCCGTTTTCCCCACATTAAATGGCAAAGTATTTCTTAATTGTTTTATAATGAAGTGACTGCTATTTATTTCAACGCGTTATATTGTTTAGGTCTTGTAAATACTGAGAGCAGGGAATAAGTAATTTTCCTTACTTTATTAATTAATGTTACTCGTAAATTTGTATCATTCGTTCGTTTATTGATTTCTAATTGTTCTGCTTGCAAAAGCAATCCCGTTGAGTTCCAAAACTCATTGTAGGCCGGGAGGAACTTACAATACACGTGTGGGAGCTAATGGGTACAATTTTAAATTGGTATTTTAATATCAAAATTATAAGTTTCACAAACTTTTGTAAGTGCAAAAATAGAAAAAACGAGATTAATCAAGAAAAACAAAAAAGGAAACAGACAGGGATATACACATAAGCACAAAACGAAGGTAGGAATTTACAAGAAGGTACCCACTAATACATTGGTAAAAATAGATAATGCTCGATTACAAATATTATAAATACAGCGAATAGGAAAGGAGAGAGAAAGAAACAAGACAAAACACAACTCGACGAGAATTACGGATTTTCATTTTTGAGTGTGTGGGCAATATAGTTAAGAGATTTTATCCCATGTTTTGTAGTTTGTGTTAGAGGAATGCGGATTTTATTGTCATTTCAAGTATTATGGTTATGGATATCTTGATTGTAAAGTGGCTAGATGTAAGTGTATTGTTGGGTAATTTGTAGGATGGTGATATTAATTTGATGTTTGGGAAGGACTGCGATTGTAAGGATACCGGAAATTTAATAGATGTCCTTGACATGTGAGTCCCATGGAATACCAAGAACATTTCTGAGAGCTCAGTTTTTGACCACCTGCAGGTCAGCTATCAGTTTCTTTGAAGCAAAGCCCCAGATACAGCAGAGATATGATAGGTATGAATGTACCGTGTCAAAATTCACTGAAGTTTGTAAATTAATGATTACTAATCTTTAAAGCCTATATACGAGTATTACACCAGTTATGGGGGTAATTTTCTCCTTGATTTATATGGAGATGAGGCTGCAATTTTTCTTGGTACTGAAATGTATGTAATGCGTTTTTTGCGTTGAGCGTCAATTTGTTTATTCAAGAACCGCTAAACTGTGTGTTATAAAATAATTGTTTTTGGTTTTAGTCCAGTTTATTTTTGGTTTAGTTTAGTTTAGTTTTAAATTGTTATTTTAGCATCTTGCTTGTTCCTTGGTTCTGTTGTTTTGTTTTGTTTTTATTATTTGGGCATCTTGACTCCTTAATTCTGTCGTTTTCTTTTTGTTATTTGGGAATCTTGGTTGCTCCTTAATTCTGTTGTTTTATTTTTGTTATTTGGGCATCTTGGTTGCTACATATTCTGTTGGTTTGATTTATAAATATAAAAATAATTATTTTTTACGTCGGTTTTTTATTTTATATATATTTTTTTGTAAAAGTAACTAATTAATCACCGCTTATTAAAACATTTTTCCTTATTATTTTTTCCATTCTTATACATCTGAACTTTCAGTGTACTGTGTATCCTGACGAAAACCTTTAGATTTGAAACATGTTGATATTTTTTACTAAAAATAGTAGTGCAAATAAAGTCGTCTATTTTATTTGAATATTTTCTTAGAGTTCCTTTACCCTCGAGTGATGATAATTCCTTTAGTGAGCTTAAATTCATGAAAAGAATCTCTTCAAAATTTTGTCTGCGTTAATATAAAAACAATACGAATTGGCTGAAGTTAAGCTTTGTGACCATTCAGTATAATAATAATAATAATAATAATAGGTCTTCTTTTCTTAGTTTTTATAGAGATAATGATATCCTCTCTAGGATCTCCCGTGCTGAGGATTTCATTTACATATTATAATTTAATTAAAAGAAATTAATATTACAACAAAATAACATAATATAAATATAAATGCAGTGTCAACAGTAGTTAAAATATGAACTAACTGCCAGTTATGTAATAGCGTATAATTTATGAAGTAGAAGATAAAAGAGGAGGTATTTTTTTGGTTTACATCATATATATTTATATTGTGACTAGTTGAATTCCCGGCGGCACCTGGGTTTTGTATAGAGTTTTCGGAAAACAGATTTACATGGACAAGTATTGTTTTCTTCTTATTTTGAACATCATGTGTGAAAAATTTCGTCAAGAAGTATGAAAATTTTGCTTTAAGTGGTGATTAAAAGGTGAAAATTTTTCGAAGTTTCATGTAAACAGTGACTCCCTATTGTTTTGAAGGTCAAGTGTGCTTAATTTCATCACTATCGGAATAAAATTGTAGATTTGTATAAAATTAAAATTAATACCGCCCGCCCCTACATACACTATTCTTTATATAAATAGAAGATAGGTAAATAATGTATGATGCCTAAATTCAGTTAATATCAAAACAATGATTTTATGATCGTCATGTGGTTTGAGATTCTGCACTCAGTCTAAAAGAGTTCAAACAATACAGTAAACGTCATGTTGTTTACTAGAGATCCTGTCCTCTGTCTAAAAGAGCTCAAACAATGCAATCATATTTTTTTGGTGGAAAATTATTTTTTTTCATAAATATTGTGCGTTATTTTGTACCTACAACATAATGTAGCTCTTTTAATAACTGGCAGAATTGCGAAAAGTCTTGTAAACATCAATTAACGCCTCAGTAATGAACTCCTAGAAAGTAAAGGGTCACAGTGGATCACGAAATTGTCAATTATCGATTTTATTATTACTATTAGAATATTAATACCTTTTTTCACAATATTTTTAATTAATATAACAAGGCACTTAATTTTTTTACTATTGCTCCCGGGGCATTTCATTTATCAGTATATGTAATAGTATTTAAGTATGAATTCTAAGTGCGATATTAATCAGCAATCAGTCGCTTAATTAGCTTGAATTAGCCACTGTTTTAAAACAAATGCAGTTTGACACAGATCTTGATTGAATTCCTTTCTGGTGCATTCAGCTTTAAAAGCAATATAAATCTAATTCTGTTGATAGGAAAGTGGCCATAAAATTTCTTTAAAAGGGTGTAGGGTTCTCAAAAAAATACTTTAACCATTGTAAAGAAATATTTTTTACTGCCGTCCATATCATAAAAAATTTTTTACTGATGCATTAACGTGTATTTTCCCTTAATTAAAAAAAATAATTTAAAGTCATACGGCGCAAAGGTTGTGGGCAAAAATAGAGAGCATTAATTTCACATTGGAGGCTCTGACGAAGATTTTCCCTCAGGGCCTATGTAATCTTTGAAGATGCTGTGTGGGGGTTCTGAAAAGAAAAAGGTAGAAGGGGCGGTAGAAATCTGGTGGTCAGTTTGTCCAGGAGTGACGAAGTGATGAGTGTGTCATAAACGAAAGAATCCATCCTTTCCATTGTGGTGCAAGGCGATGGGTTGAGAGAATCCGGTTGGATAGTTTAAAGGGTCATTTTATTTTTATAATGTAATATAAGTATTTACCAAACGTCCTAGTTTCACTCTCCTCCTCACTCCCTCCAGCCTCACAACATACCATACCATATACAGATACCATACCATACACAGATACCATACCATATACAGATACCATACCATATACAGATACCATATCATATACAGATACCATACCATATACAGATACCATACCATACACAGATACCATACCATACACAGATACCATACCATATACAGATACCATACCATATACAGATACCATATCATATACAGATACCATACCATATACAGATACCATACCATATACAGATACCATACCATATACAGATACCATACCATATACAGATACCATACCATATACAGATACCATACCATATACAGATACCATACCATATACAGATACCATACCATATACAGATACCATACACCTACTCAATGGCTCCAGGCACTTTATGACGAAAAAAAGCATCACGAAAGAAAATAACGTTCGTTTGAATGGCAATTTGTATTGGTGATCACTTCAAAAGGCTTGCATTTTTAATATTACAACTTTTTATGATTGCATGTAACATGGTTGATAATATCACTAATTACAGACAAAAACAACATTGTTGAAATAATGGATAATATAATGATAACACAATGGATAATATGCTTCATAGTATATTACACCCAACAAGAAAACAGTAAGTATAGAAGTTTTTAGAACCGCACTATAGGGAGCTTTAAGTCTTGTTAACAGATAATTTGAAGGTGGCCAATGATGACATTGTAACATCAATGGAATGACTTTTTATACGTCTCGTTAAAATTACGGCACATTCTCTGTAAAGCTGAGTCATACTCCAGCTTACTTTGATATTTTTTTTAATATTTAACGGAATATAATTTATAAGTCGTTTTGAATGTTTGCGACAACCCTGCCAAGGATATTCTATAAACTTAAAGATGATGCACGCCTTTAATTAAGAAGTCACTCTCAATTACACCGAACGAGGAATAAAACGCTTCTGCAAGCAAATACATATAAATGGTGATAGCCCCAATTGGCCGATAATTATTTAATGGAAGACAGGAGTCAAGAGTAGCCGACCAGAAGTCTGTCACTCACAGAGAAGAGGCTAATTGATTGCCTGCATTACATAAAGCGCACGTAATTAACCAGAGATTCTAGAACCTTTGGACCCCGTAGATAACGTCCGATCTTTTCAAAAGGACAACTGTAAAAAGTTACTGGCAAATCACTTTAAAAAGCACACTTCTGAATGTGTTATTTTACAGCAATGGTACTGAAACTTTTCCCCACCCGCATTTTCCTCTCACACCGCAAACGCTCAAAGACAGTGAGTGCCTAGCGACGTTCATCAAATCCATTTTTTTTTCAAAAGAAGCAAACACATTGTGACTTGACATTTTAAACAAATGATATGAAAATACTTTATTTATGGTTTTAGGTCACTTTATTGATAAATTTTATTATCTACCGGTTTCAGTATCTCCGTACCATCACTTTTCATCAGTTTTCAAAATTGTGCTATTAAATACAGAATTGAACATATTTTTTTAATTTTTTTTTTTTAAATTTATTTATTACTTGTAAATTATTTAACATTATAAATGATAACAATATGCAGACTTATACATATATTTTTTTTCGTTATTATTCTACTACTCCATAAGTTGAGCTCCAGGAGCTCGTGTTTATGGGAGTAGTATTTAGCTTTAGTTCTAATGATTTTTTAAACAATAGTCAAAAACTTATGATTTAAATACAAACATAATATTAACATAGGTACACAAATTATAAAAGTGTGTTTTTAAAGATAATTAAAATAATATATCTTTTACAGATTAAGTAAGCGTGAGAAAATTAAGGGAACAATATTTCAGGTACACAAATTAGAAAATTAGTTTTTTAAAGACAATTAAAATAATATATCTTATTACAGATTAAGTAAGCGTAGCAAAATTAAGAGAACAATTAAAAAAAAATATATTTTTTTACAGATTGAGTTAGTGTAAGAAAATTAGGAGTACAATATATCACTATCCAATTTTAGGAACTTAATCAACTTTTTGAATTGTTCATAATTCACAGTTTCGGATACACTAATTTTATTTTTGGACAATAATATATTGTACCTTCTCACACCTAAATACGAATAGTGGTGCTGAGCCGTGGTCGTTCTAAGCATAGGAATGGTTATTAAGCCATTAGTTTTGAATCTATTGCTTATGCTATTTGAGGGGTGAATTTTATATATAAAATATTATTATAAATTTGATATAGGGCGATTCTCTTATACAATTCTGTGATAGATGGTACATTAAATTCCCGAAATATTTCTAAAGTAGTGGAGTCATATGGTTTCCTAACGATGATTTTTATAATTATTCTTTGAATTGTAATTATGGGCTGTAAGGAAGCCTTAAAATCCCCTCCCCACCCAATAATCCCGTACTGCAAAACGGACAATTTTGATAGTTTTCTTATTTAAAATATTTCGTATATTATAGAAAATATAGATAAGTTATTATTATTATTCTTATTCTTTCAACAGTTAGATTAATATGGTCTTTCCATTTAACATTTTTATCTATTAAGAAGATTCCAAGATATTTTATATTTGATTTATGATTTAGTTTCGCGCAGTCCGTGTATACATAAATTATTAAAGTATGTTCAAATATTCATACATACATAAATTATTATTATTTTTTAATAATTTATGTATTTATGATGACGACGACGGAGGTGCTGTTCCGCCGTCGGTTCTTCACTGCGGCTTCTATATGAAAAAGCTGAGGATCCGGCATCGGGATGTACTCCACGTTATACGGGGCTCGATGTTAACAAAGCTAGTGGACCTGATGGAATACCTGCCCTGGTATTGCAGAGGTGTGCTGCGGAAATAGTTCCAGTATTGACAAAGCTCTTCAAAATGTCCCTGAAGTGTGGCACTGTGCCCTCTGGTTGGAAAAAAGCGGTCATTCACCCTATTCCCAAGAAAGGTGACCGCTCCAACCCGGCCAACTACCGCCCCATAGCGATCACATCAGTTCTGTCCAAAGTGATGGAACGTGTGATCAACGACAAACTGCTCACATACCTCGAGAAGAACAAAATTATCAACGACCGTCAATACGGATTCCGGCGGAACCGCTCGTGCGGTGATCTTCTCGCGTATGTGTCGCATGTTTGGGGGCGGTGCCTGGAACGTCACGGTGAGACCCAAACGGTCGCACTAGACATATCCAAGGCCTTTGACCGGGTCTGGAACCGAGGACTTGTCAACAAATTGCCTTCTTACGGACTTCCCGCATCCCTGTGTACGTGGATTGCTGACTTTTTAAGGGATAGGTCGATTCAGGCAGTTGCTGACGGTTTCACCTCATCCTCACACTCTATAAATGCTGGCGTCCCACAGGGATCGGTTCTGTCTCCGACTTTGTTTTTGTTGCACATCAATGACCTTTTGACATGTGCACCGATTCATTGCTACGCGGATGACAGTACAGTTCATGATAGCTTTTTGTTTGACAAGCCCCTAAAGGGCACACAAACTCCAACGGCTCGGAGGGCTTTGAAGCAGAGAATGGACGGTTATCTCGAGAGTATTTCCTCCTGGGGTAAAAATAATCTCGTCGAATTTAATGTTTCAAAGACCCAATCCTGTCTGATTACGTCTAAAAGGGATCTAAATGATAATCTAGTCTCCTTCAACGAAAGCAATCTTCCGAACAGGCCTTCCATTGATATGCTTGGTGTAACTATAAGTGACCAGCTCAGGTATGGGGGTTCCATCGAAGCCAGAGTAAAGCTGGCCTCTCAGAAGCTGGGCGTACAGTACAGGGCCCGCAGATACTTTAATAGTACACAACTGCTGACCCTGTACAAATCACAAGTGCGCCCTACTGTCGAATTTGGAAGCCATCTCTGGTCCGGAGCCCCTAAATACCTGAAAAAAACCCTTGACTCTGCAAAAACGGGCGGTACGTTTGATAGATTCCCCAATCTTAACAAACGGACTGCAATCTTTAGAGCACAGGCGTCGGGTAGGTATGCTGTCCTTATTCTATCGGTATTACAATGGAAGATGCTCTGAGGAACTAGCGTCATTGATCCCTTCCGCACCGGTGCGTAGTCGGGATACACGCCAAACGCGCGCCCAACATTAGTACACGGTTGACATTTGTCACATGAGAACGGGTCGCTTCTACGATTCGTTCTTAAGTTCAACAGCTCGGCTGTGGAACGAACTGCCGGCCTCTGTGTTTCCTCCTTCCTACAAAATGGGACTCTTCAAGACCCATGTTCACTCCTTCCTCTCCACAAAAAGACCCGCCACACAGCATTCCCTAAGATGACATAGGCCCTGAGGGAAATTATTTTCTTCAGGGCCTCCTGTGTGGAGTTAATATAAAAAAAATATATATATATATATATATACACGTTGTCCGGAAACTCGTAGTACAAGCGGGAAACTGGAGATTCACCAGTTTCCCGCTTGTACTACGAGTTTCCGGACACCCTGTATATATACGTGTAATTCTGTATTTTTTTTAAATTCCTTTATTTTTCCCAATTTTTACATTAATTACATACAATATTCTATAAATCAATACGAATAATGGGAACCCACTAAGGCGCAGCCTGTGCGTGGGTAATATATTTAAGTTATTATATTATTGTACCTAGAAATAAACAAACTGTGGGCATATAAATCAAAAACATGATTAAATTAGTCTAAGCGGTTTGTATAAAAAGTGTTTACAATAGTGTATAGTGAAGTTATAAGTGTTTAGTGTAAAACTTGGTGAATATTTTATGAGAAACATAAATTGATACAAATTAAAGGTTGAATCTTGCGATCATACATAAAGATAGTTGCCAATAAATAATGTGGGGTGAAAAAATGAAGACATTGTTGGTAGTTCTTATTCGAAGTATGATACAGTTAAAAGTGACCGAAGCGGATAGGGTCCCATTAGCTCAATGGTAAAGCGGTGCCCCGGCAAGGTAAGCGTCTTGGGTTCGAGTCCTAGATGTGACCGAATCCTTTTCTGATTTTTCTGTTTCAGATTTTGTTTAGAAATCGTTAAAATTGTCTTCAATAATTAATTATATAATATTTTTATTTATTATAATCTCATTGACATCGGTTGATGCTTTTTTTGTTCGTGATTTCGTTAATAACATTCCACGTTATTTGGTATCATTTTTTGCACTATCAATTTGTTCACAATAATACTTCTTATTATTTGGTAAATTTTCCATACATTAAATATTTCGTTTTCATAAAAGGCATAATTCTTATGTTATTTTTTTGACAGGCTTTTTGATAATTTAACATCTCTTTGTATAGTTTATATCTTTGTTATCTAACATATATTAAGATAACAATTTAGGTTATTATTAATATGTTAATTTATAATAATCTTAGGATAACAATTTTATTTGTGCTCTTCGAAATATAAGGTTGTAGAGTTTTATAAAATAATTTTAATGCTGAATTTGGGTAAGCTATTGATAGTATGTTGTCGCATTTTTCTGATTGAAGTGAATTATTTAATATGATGTAATTAATTTCATCTATATCAACAGTGTTAGAGTATACTTTTGAATTTGTGGTTAAGATGTTGTGTCCGTAGAATGTTGGGTAGTGGTCAGTAATGTGGTCAGTAATTAGAAAACGTTGACCATATAACGTATCTGGGTTTAAAAATTGATGGAAATTTAACATGGACCAAACACGTTAGCTATTTAGATAATAAAATTAAAAGACTAATTTATTTTTTCAAAACTATCAGGAATGTGCTCATTAAAAAAGAAATTTTACATGGCTCTCTGCCAATCACTGTTAGAATACGGTATTATCGGATGGGGCAGTGCAAATAAAAATATACTAAATCCACTAATTAAATTAAAAAAGCCATAATGAAAATTATACTGAAAGTTCCTGTAATAACTAGCACTGACGAAATCTTCACCAATCTTAACATCATGTCAATTAAATAACTATATTCCAAAACCTTACTCCATTACATTAATATGTACAAAACCCAAGAAATAACAACAAACACGTACAATAGAAACACGAGATCACGACATGGTCAAAAACTTATCCAACAAATAACTACTAATACAACTTTTGGGCAAAAAAGCTTTTTATATAATAGTATTAAACTATACAGTAAAATACCACTCTCACTCAAAAACCTCAACATTATAACATTTGAATTTCAAATAAAAAGCTGGATACTTAATATAGAAAATATATTGATATCAACCACAGACTAAAACCGAATCTACTAAACTGAACTATACAAAAAAACAATATCTTACTTGTTAAATAATTATTTAAAAAAAATTATACTACATGATATATGCTTATAATTAAATTCATATTATGTTACTTTGTTGTAATATTAATTTCTTATAATTAAATTAAAATATGTAAGTGAAATCCTCAGCACGGGAGATCCCAGTGAGGATATCATTATCTCTATATGTTACTTAGAAAAGAAGAAAATAAATCATTATTATTATAACGTTTGTTTTTAGAGTTGATGATTTAGGTATAACGTGTTTGTGTGTTTTTATAAATATGTTATCTACAGTCGTGGAATTATTCAGATTTTCTCTTGTTGGTAAGTTTATGTATGATTGATATCCTGCATGTGACAAGCAATCTAAGTATTCATTTATGCATTTTGTGCTTCTGTTGTTTTTATTTATGTTTATATTAATATCACCAGTTAATATTGCAAAGTTAAAGTTATTTATGTTAGTCATTTTTAAAGGCGAATTAAGTTCATTATTGAATAGAGATTCATTTAAGGAAGGTGATCTATAGATAGCTAATAACAGATAAATACAATTACTGTGGGTAAATGTTAATTTTATTGCATTAGCTATTTTAAAGTCTAGAATTTCGAAGGCAGGTTTTTTAAGACAATGTTTTATAAATTCAGTGATTCCATCGTGACCAGTATGTTTACATTCATTTAATAGCATAATTTTTATAACTGTCCTGGTAATGGTACGGAGGTACTGAAAACGGTAGACAATAAAATTTATCAATAAAGTGACCTAAACCCAAATATTTTTATTTCATTTATTTAATTCCATTTATGTTTAGAATCGCGATTCATTTCTTCAATGTCCTTTTCATGTTTTTTTTTGTTACAAGATTCAACTACATAATAAAAGCATATCTGAAAAAATGCTTGTTGTCAATTATCAATGGCTCTTATAAAAAAGCTCAAAGGACCGGTTATTTCGCGTCTCGCATCAATAATCTTCCGAAAAATCCATTAAATAGCGCAAATGTCATCCCCAATTACATTAATGTCGTGTGGTGATTGTAAACAGAGTTCGTGTTGTGACATTATCTTACATTAATGGTGCTTGTAAGCTGTACATCTACGAACTATAAGTAACTCACGGAATCTTCCAGAAACCAGCATAACTCCAAAAGAAACAAACATCATCAACAGGTAAAGGATTCATTTTCACTCTATTTCCCTTTGATAATAACACGATCGCTTGATCTTCTCCTTTCATTAAAAATACCAATCAGGCATCAAACAACATATAAACACGTTATCTGGTGAGACAGAACAATTTACGAAAATATCATTTTGCAAAACATAAGTAAGTTATTAAGAAAGGGAATCAGAAACGACTTTCGACGAGTTAATGATTCGGTAAATATTATTGTTTTCAAGTAAGATCGATTGTCGAGTAGGTAGGTATTTAATAACCTATTCAAAAGTATTATTATTTCAGAATAAATATTGGTTTTGATTTATTAAATAAGATAAAATTAGAAATATATTTATGTGGATGCCTGGTCTGCTGTTCATAGAACTTCTAGTTAATTTGTTGTTATATTTAGTAGATACCTATAGTTATTTAAAAAAATAAAGTATTTAAAAAAAATATAATAAAACAAAATATATAATTATTAAAGAAAATAATATCGAACGCAAATAAAAAGTAAACAATAATTATTTTATATCCTTCCAGTACTGCACTATGATTTACCTAGATACAGATCTAGCATTATTAAAGCCAGTATTTCAGAAATAGGCATTAGTAAAAAAAACGCTAAAAATATATTTTTTTCTAAATATCTTACTAAAATATTATCTCTTATTTTCTCTTCCATAAGATACTTAAATAAAGTCGCTATCCGCGGATTTTGATGGAGTTTTACTATTATTTAGAACATTTTATTCCGGAAGGTTTATATGTATATAGAATTTATTTAATAGAGAAAAGTCAAGCAACGCCTGTCAGGGTCAGCTAGTATAACATAAATCGATAAATGTAATTCTTTATAATACTTGTAATTTAATTATAGTATAAGTTTTTTCATCGTTGACAGTTTTCTAAGAAATTTAAGAAATCTTCTAGCCTTTTGAATCGTTATACTATTTGAATATTGAATGATCACAACCAGCTGACTGTTATATTATTTGAATATAGGTTGATCACAACCAGCTGACTGTTATATTATTTGAATATAGGTTGATCACAACCAGCTGACTGTTATATTATTTGAATATAGGTTGATCGAAACCAGCTGAATGTTATATTATTTGAATATAGGTTGATCACAACCAGCTGACTGTTATATTATTTGAATATAGGTTGATCGAAACCAGCTGACTGTTATATTATTTGAATATAGGTTGATCACAACCAGCTGACTGTGATATTATTTGAATATAGATTGATCCCAACCAGCCGACTGTTTTTCTTACACATGTGCGCGCTCTAATGCCATGAGGCTGGATTTTTTTCCGATGCGACTTTAACTTTTATGCTTTAAAAACTGCATGACAAAATGGCTTTTGTTGAAGTCACTTTAGATTCTACGTTTCATTTCATCAATTTAACCCCAATGGTGGTTTACGGAATAACGTTATTTTTTTAAATTTTTTTTTATAGTTAATACCTCACAAGAGTCCCAACTGCTCCCGTCTGGAGCCAGTGAGACTATGGCATCCCCAATTGGGGGATGTTGTGAGGCTGAAGGTAAGTGGGGAAGGGAAAGAGGAAGGTGGGGAAGTACCTGGCTATTCAGATCTAGTCACTAAACACGGCTAAAGCCATTTGGAGCAACGTTTCAATTCTGAATGGTGGTCTTACACCAGGGCGATACTGGTAGTATCTTCCATTCTGGAACGTGCCGCAAATATACTATATATTATTTTAATTAATTAATTGTGAATTAACACAAATTAATCAAATAAAATTTATTTGCGCACGCCGGGTTCGAACCCGCGACCTTCGGAATGGCAGTCCAATGCGTTACCACTGGACTATGCCGGCCGTCAATTATGTCAATGAATGTTAAAATAAAAATATTTGAGTTTTCAAAGTATGGTATTGTATCTTTGAAAAGTATCTAATATTTGTATTTCGTCTAGAGTATGTGTTCAGGCTTATGTAGAAATAATAAAACCACTTTATATGTTGAAATAAATATTGGGAGTTTAAAAAATATATTTTTAGTTAAAATTAGCTATTCTGGGGAAACGTCTTGCGATATAAATAAGAAATTTATTTTTATATATGAATAATAAGATTTATTTTTTGGTAAAAAGAAAAAAAAAACAAAAAAAAAATGTTTTTATTCCGATATTTGAGCAAAATTCATCTAGGAAGTTTTCGCACAGTTCCGTGAATTCTCAGCTGACTTGCTTATTCAATAAGAGTGTGAATACTGATTACATTTAATGTTATTATAATGAGCGAGACTTATGTTTATTTAATTTTACAATATAATGTTTTATGAATTATTCATTATGTCAGTTACTACAGTTGGTAGAATCCACTTTCGCTGCTTTGATCATCTTATTCTGGTTATTTACGAAAACAATTTAACAGATTGATTGATGAAATAAATTATAAACGTGAAGAGGCGGCCTTGTACTAGAAACTAATTTTGGGTTAAACATAAAACAAAACGAAAAACAGTTTCCATTTCTACGACTTGGTATTAAACTACTCTGTGTATTGTAGCGCCCTTCGTGGCAGCAGGACGCGTCCTAACGCTTCCTCCAACCGCTTTGTGTTTTTTTAGTATTTTCAAGGGAAATGAGGCAACATCCCTTTGAAATTATTTTTAAAATCAATCCATCAACATTTGAACTTAAATAAAAATAAACTTAATAATTATTAGAACTTTATAATATGTGATTTGAGTGCAGTGTTTTAAAGTGAATATTCTGAAATTTGCTCAAAAATATCGGACTTTCGAAACGAACGGCGACCGGTAAATGCACTCCAGATGTTTTCAACAAAATTCTCGGAAACTGGGCAAGCTTGGACCCTGCAAGTTTTTTTACTAAGCCCAGGGTTTATTACCCCAACCGTTGCTTTTTATTGCGGACAGAATGCACCACTTTAACAATTACCAGGAACAGGATTACATGGAGATAAATGATGGACTTGCCAAACGTCACAGCGGTGCTGCCAGGGTCTCTTATCTATGTGAGGTGTCAGCGCTTTATTAGCAGCAGATACATACCTGGACGCTGTTGTTGGACACGGTGGACTCTCTTACTGCAGCAGCTGGTCCAGTTCCTTCACCACTTAGGATTCTTGCTGCAGAGTCTCCATCTTCTATCTTCGTAGAACGTCACAGCGGTGCTGCCAAGGTCTGGTATCTGTGAGAGGATAGTGTGTCAGCGCTTTATTAGCAGCAGACACATACCTGGACGGATGACGAACCTCGTGCTGGCACTGTTGGTGGACGCGGTGGACTCTTTCGCTGCAGCAGCTGGACCAGTTTCTTCACCACCTGGGATTCTTGCTGCAGAGTCTCCATCTTCTATTTTCGTGTCACCTGTTCCTTTACTACATTTTACTTAACTTAACTTCACTCTATTTTTGTAATATTTATATTTTCTGTAATACCTGCATCAACTGTAAAGCGCCCCTGAGGTGATATCTCACAAAAGCGGCGCTATACAAATTATCCAATAATAAAATAAATAAATAAAAATACTCTAACTTACATTTTAGCGTAATCTACTTGTTGGGCGTTAATATGGCCGTAGAATATATAAATAAAAATGTCCGTTTGTTCAAAATCCTATCTCCGAAAGTTCTTCATCGATTGCTTTGAAATTTTTACACTCGTCGCATTCGAATACGCGTATGTTTATATAAAGCTATTTACAGATATAATCTATGACAGGTAAAAAAACATATTTTTTTGTAAAACATAACATAAAACATAACAATATATATATTGACTAATATTTATGAAATTATAGACAGCCCTGGTTTATTGAGCCTAATCTTCTTCAAGATACCAACTAGAACTACCTACTCGATCGAAAATTCTTTTTAATTTCAACAACAATACCAGGACTGACAGGAACAAAACTTAAATACTCACTGGTACCTAGATTACATGCAGTTGGCAATCATTTCGCAGAAATTGTAGATATGTTAACATTGTACGGAATATAGTTACAAGAAGGCTATAGTAACGTGCCTAAATAATATTAACAACTAAGCTTAGTATTTTCTTATACTATTTTCTTCTGCATTTAATTTAATACGTATAATTAATAGCAAACTTTTCTTTCTTGATTACTAATGCATTAAACTATTACGTATATCAAATGTTTGTAAAAACCTATTTGGGCGTAGAATATGTAATTCAATAATAAATTCTAAACTAAGTATGTTATTACAGAATTTCATTTTTATAAAAAAAATAAGAGTTTTTTATAATGGTGACGGTTATGATTATTGGAAAAACTAGTTTCGGCTATTAGGAAAATGTGTCTTAGTGCATTAATTGTCCGGTATCCAACAATAACATAACAATCTTATCAGCACTGAACCTGAACTCTATCGCAAGTAACTATAGAGCTAAGATTACATGGGATTCTCAACTGACTGATCTTTTCCAAAATAAGAAACGAATTAAGACGGACCGAATTTCAGGGTCAAGAACAATATTCGTACAAACCTGAATTTATTCATGTGACTCTTGCAACTTATGCGCCTTGGCTGTAAGTTGGTTAACGTGTATTGAAGCTTTTAAAGACATGGAAGGGATAATGTTCCAGTGCCGCTCTAGAGCGAGGCGTCTTTCTCAATCAGACAGAAGATTACGATTACCCTCGAAACTTCGGCGTCTGATGTGTCAAGGAGGTGTGATCGTCCATGTAATCCTGCTAACTGTACGATACTATTACGTCGTGTTTAATTCGCGGTTTTCTCCGTATTAGCTGATATGAAAACATCATTAATCACCGGAAAGGTGCAAGTGGCGGCAATTGCAACTGGTTACTTTTTGAGTACCAGAAGTAAAATATTGTTAAAAAACGTCTTTTTGTCAAAATACTGCTCTATTAATAATTATTTTGGCAACAATTTCCAAGCGCAAGCTACTCAAACTCCACACAAGAAAACATGACTTAAAATGCATTGCACTGGAAGATTTCGTTTTTGGATGAACTTGCTAATAGTACTACTTTTTATGTGAATACCGCACAATAGTCCCAACTGCTCGCAACCGTTTGCAGCCAGTGTGACTTGTAGTGATTAGCCCTTTCTACTTCAAACTTTTCCTTCTCTTCTTTCTACGATAAATTTTCCTTAAGTCCCGTAGGTAACTTTTCCATAAGGCTTTGGTTATATATATATCCGGGGTAGGAAGGTCCTCCCTGCCGTCTTTTCTTTATTACACACCCCTTCAAGTGTGTACATCCTAGTTTGTCTACGTGACGTACGACCTTGAACGTACTCATTTCACGTGACGGTTCAGTATAAAAAGGCTTCACCGAACGTTGTGTTGGTTTTTTGTTTCTCGGTTTAGAAACCTAGTTATCTATGTATGTGTGGTATCCCTTGGTTCTTTTGAGATAGAGTGAGTTGAATCCATTACCGCTGTGTTTTAAAACCATTTTATAAACCTTATCTTCTAAGTCGCCTGCTCCCCCCCCCCCCACTAGCTACTCGATTCTACCTATCGTAGGGTAATGTGAATATAATAAAGTGTTAGATTTTATATATGTGATATACATACGATAAATTTATGGTGTTAGTTGTCGGCGCCATCCATGTATATATTTTAGGAGGGGAAGGAGAGGAAAGGAAATGAATTTTTTTCAAGCTAAGATTGACTCCTCCTCTTACCAAACAAAACTGATGGATGATAATTTGAGCAAGGCGATCGATATCTGCGTGTCTGGATATCACAACCGGCCGGGTCTCCCCTTGTTCCAAATCGGCAACCGTCACGCCAGAATAAAGAAAACCAGGTCTCATCACCAATTTCAGAATTGCCCCAATCTCATACACCTCCAGGAAAATCTACTTTACTGAGTGTAGAAGGGGAAAACCATGACATCCCTTGTCACGAATCTAGTCGCGAAAATGTGACACGCAAGGTCCTAAGTTACGTGCCACCTCTAGAAAACGTTGTAACTCCCACGCCGTCGGGGATTTACATCGCTTTCTAGGTCAATACATAGATAACACACGACGATCTTGTCGACATTTAGCCTGCTTTTTAACGATAGGTTGTGTGCCTACTCATTCAGCCAATTATCATGTGAGATATATGTAAGGTCTACTCGAAATGCCAAATTTAGGATGAGGACTGTCTGTATTTTAATATTCGGTTCTAGTAATTATTTTATGAGGTTACTAGCATCCTCGTGTATTAGGTATGGGTAACTCCTACTGAATACCTATCCTCTCAGGTAGGTATAAACGGATAATTGGTTTGATTTTTGCATTTAATTTAAAGAGGCTGCCTATCTCTCGAAAGGGACCTGTTGAAAAAAGTTGTTTGGTTGGTAGTTTTATCTCGGAGATTACCATCTCCCTCTTTCGATTTTAGATTTGTTTTTGTGCATCCCAATTCGTGACTTAGAAAGTCAAACAATAGATGAAAAGTATTAAATTAGAAAGTCAAATAACAGAAAAAAAGTATTCATTCTGTTTTGTCTGGTTGCATCCGATCGCTTTCTATTTGGGCGGTCATACGCTAGCAAAACTTCCCCTTTGACTGACTGTACCTGCGTCTTGTCCTATATATGAAAAGGTCATCGGCCCGTCTCCCTTTTCCAGCTGGTAGATAGTCTGATTGACACATTCCCTTTCGAAACATTATTTGGACGACAGGGGTTGTAAACTTGGATGCTGTATCCGTCCTTTAAAAAGGACTTCTGTTGTTTAATAAATAATATAAAAAACTCACCCTGTTAGTCACCTCCAAATCCTAGTGTGAAGCTTACCTGGTTACACACTATATAGCTAAATCAGTTTAATTTTCGGTCTCCTCCCTACCGGCATTCCATTACATTAATCATTTTCTCCTTTTAAGTCCTTGTAATTTGTTCCATTTTGGTCCCCTCCCTACGACTTTAAAAGGGTAATTAAATATTCCTGTAAATAAAATTGTACCTCCCTAATCTGTCAGGATTCGAACCCACAGTTAATGATATATTTGTTTCTCTGGTTTTCGGTCTCCGTGGATAAATGCCATCTCGCCAAATCAATAACCTAGCCCGATTAAACACTTCCCGCCTTTAAGTACGTTCACTCTGTTTTAAAACCGCAATCATTATTTTTATTATTTTCATGTTTTTAAGACAAGCAATCTAGTTCGAACTGTATACGAAATCACGTTTAAATCAACACAACTTTATAACACAATCGCGATTGCACAACACCTGGCGCCCCTGAGGTGGGTTTTTACAAAACGGCGCTCTACAAATTATCCAATTATTATTATTGTCATTATTATTAATTGTTTTCTCACTGAGTCCAACCACTTTCACTTCACACAAAAACCGTTCCAATAATATTTCACTTTAATTCAAAAACCAACAAAGCTTTCTAACGCCATCTGAATTCACTAATTCACTGCATTTTCAAACAACACTTCTCATTTGTATCGATTTCACGGAGCTGTCAACGTAACGTACTCAAGTTCAAAACCTCACTGCCTGTACCTGCGCCCTGTCCCGTGTGAATGTGTTTACTCCAGGCCTGTCTGTCAATAAATCTTCCGTCGTTGTCTAAACAAAAAAAATTTTTGAGCACGTTCGTTTATTATTTATCGTTTATTTATTTTCGTGATTATTCAAACCATCACAGACTATGGCATCCCCAATTGGGGTATGTTGTGAGGCTGAATGTAGTGGGGAGGGGATGGGGGTAGGGAATAATAACTGGGGAAGCACCTGGCTATTCAGATCTGGTCAGGTAATACTGCAAAGTATCTTCCACACTGTAACGTGCCGCATATTTACTATATATTATTTTATATGAATAAATTGTCAAATAATACAAGTTGATCAAATAAAATTTACTTGCGCGTGCCGGGATTTGAACCCGCGACCTCCGGTTAACCAGTCTAGAACGTTATCCTTCGTCCACGGAGGCCGTCAAACATACTGCCAACAACCATAACCTAAATGCGTATTTATTGTTATGTAGATTAATTTGTAGAGCTAAATTTTAATTTAAAGTTTATTTTTAAATTTAACAATATCGTTGTTTAATGTATTTTAAAGTTTATTGATAAACAACGACAGTTTCATATTGCCTTCGGCCACGCATAATGATAATTACATAGCTTAACATTTTTTTAAATAAATTAAATATAATATTATTAAAAACATTAGTAGTTAAATTTTAAAGAATTAAAAATTTGTAAATATATATAATTTTATTTTACAGAAAGACAAATATTCCCGGGTTACGAATAACCTGACAATATTTTAAAATTTTCTACTACCATCACAGAAAACGGAAAATTTTGCTGTGATGGAGGACTTAGCCAGCCGTGGAATTAAACGTGGAAACGCGATGTCAAGTCAGCCACCGACCGATATGAATGTCATGTTTATTTTTTTCTGTTAAAAGCTATATGCATAATATAAATATTTACTTGATATTACGATCAATCGGTCGAATACATTGACATAAGGAATTCATTAAATCTCTGACGGTAATCTGTTTCATGTATGGTGTCTGATTCCGCGTGAACGTTCCACAAACATTGGTATACAATATCGTCGCAGTAAAACCGCTGTAGGAACTGCCGTAAAAGCAATGATTGTTCGGCTGTTACAACAGTATTGTGTTTCTCTGACTTTATTGTACAATATACAGTATCCTTTTGCGGGAGCGGCAGAAGTAATGACCCGGTTTTGAGGAGGTATAAAAAAATAATAAACTTTTTCATTGTGATCTGAATATACCTAAAACGTTTTTTTCATTAAGTTTTGAATACTACTTCAGCAAGATGGTAACCTTCAACAGCAACACACTGATGTGGTCTATTTATGAAGTTTTGGGCTTATTTTCTGCATATTGCAATGAATATGGCGGAGTTTCCTCGATAATTCGTGTCTTCAGCTCTTCTACTGTGTGGGGGCAATGTTTGAAAACTTTCTCCTTTGAATAACCTCACAGAAAATAGTTGCACATGCTTAAATCTAAAAAATTTAAAACTCGTGCAGGGAACATATTCTTCAATTTGGCCATATAAATCTGAGCTGTGTGTGTTGGAACATCTTGTTGGAACCATCTGTAGCCCCATCTTGTTGGAACCACAGATTTCCCAGATTAATTTCGTCACTCAATTATTGCTGCAAGGAAAATAGCCCAGTAACCAAAATAAATAAAACGCATCCCTACAGAAGGCCGCCATCTTGCTGAATTGGTATTCAAAACTCAATGAAAAACATGTGAATATATATAGACCATAATAAAAAAGTTTCTAAATTTATCAGTTTTTATACCTCCTCAAAACCGGGTCATTACTTTTTCCCACCATCTGTATCATTTGTTACTTTGTGAAAAGTATATGATCTAGGGAAGATTAAGGATTTCTATAATCCTATGTATATATGTCTTTGAATCTTAAATCTATCATTATTTTTTAAGTTTTCGGGGTGTGGGTCGTAGAACGTTTATTCTAAACTTTCACTTTAGCCCATGTTCTTTGATTGTTTTATAAAAAAAATCCATTCGTTTTCAAAGAATGTTAAATGCACATCCCAAAAAGATGTGTCGTATTTTTGCTGATTTTTTTACGTTCTAAATTTTCTGCATATTTCTAGAATGATTAATTCTCCGCATTGTATCTATCCAAACATCACAAAAAATATGATGTTCAAGATTTTCCTAACAATTTACTTGTTTGCCAAATGTTTTTTAAAAGCACCCCAGTCAAGATAAAACTTTCTATAATACAGATTTATTCTAGTTCTAATTTATTTCTCAAAAAAAAAGTTTATGAAGCAAAGTCTACCTCTCCCGAAAATTGACATGACTCATGAAAATCGGAACTTTAATTAAAAAAAACTTTTCAGTCGGTCACAGTGATATTAACCGCACCTACACCTTACTTACTTACAGCACCTTACCAACTAGGCAGAGCTTTGAATCTTCTCCCGTTGCTTTTATTTCCTATTTAGCACCTTACCTCCTAGGCAAAGCTTTGAATCTTCTCCCGTTGCTTTTATTTCCTATTTAGCACCTTTCCTCCTAGGCAAAGCTTTTAATCTTCTTCCGTTGCTTTTATTTCCTATTTAGCACCTTACCTACTGGGCGAAGCTTTGAATCTTCTCCCGTTGCTTTTATTTCCCATTTAGCACCTTACCTACTAAGCAGAGCTTCGAATCTTATCCCGTTGCTTTCATTTCCTATTCGTTCGATTATTTTATACCCAAGATGCTTTGATGACTTGCAACAATTAGATTAGGTACTCTGTAATTTTTAGTTTGGTGGTTGTCAAGTGGTAAGTACCTTCCTTTAATAAAGCATGCATGTGAGTGATTCCCTTAAATGTTCTTAACAATGTTAATTACCTATTACTTACCTAATAACCGAACTTAATTTACGGTTTATGAGAATATTCACAAAGTAATTTTTTGTAAAACTAACTTAAATTACCTGCTATCAGTACAAAATACAAAACTCTATGGTTAAATTACTAGTTTTAAAAATATTTTTTTCGCAGATACGTAACATTTCATTGTTGTATCGAAACTTAAATATCTTGCCTGTGCTGGCCTTACTATGGGAAAATATTGATTCAGCATATTCAAACATGAACACAACACTAGGTTTACGAAGAATGAAGGCATGCTTTTTCCAAAATATAACAATAAATACGGACAGCGAACCCTAGAATATAACGTGCCCAAAATGTTAAACATGTTGCCAATTAACATAAAACATTCTAATTTCTCAAATATATTCAGATATATGCTGAAAACATGGCTCATAAGTAAAAATACTTTATACTAATCACTACAATCAGTCAATACTTGTTATTTATTAGCATGTAGATTTAGTGTTATTTTAGACTATTTGTGCCAATAATAATAATATGAATATCACATAAGTAGCAAAAATATTAAGTATTTAATTTTAATAATAATCAAATTTTATAATATTATTATTAAGTTCTGCAAGTATTTTGGTTTTTATTGTTACAGCTGTTTCGGCTTTCAACGCCATTTTCAAACACTTTTAAAACTACATAATACATATTTAAACTAATTAATATTAGTTTAAATGTATGTATTTATACTATTAAAATCAGTTTAAATATATATATTTATACTATTAAAATGAGTTTAAATATATATTATACACGGTGTCCGGAAACTCGTAGTACAAGCGGGAAACTAGAGAATCTACACTACATGGGGAATCCAAATAAACATTTTTCAATAAAGTTTTTTGATTTGAGCATTTTCACCAAAAAAAATATTTTTCGGCTATTTCAGGGTTAAAATTTTTTCGTCTTTCGATCTGAGAAACGAAAGAGAACGCTACGGATAGGAATTATTATTAGCATAGGTAGGTACTCACAATATGTAGCGATGTTCCGATGTCCAATTCAAAACACAAACACGTCAAAAAAATTATTTAAAATGTTCACCGTTAACTTCCAAGCACAGTTGGGTCCGTCTGATGATTGATTATATGTTATATGTTTTGATTTTGAGACTTATCATCGAAGGCATCGATGATAGGTCTCAAAATAAAAACATTAAAAACGTACAACTGTTTTCAAACACGTCGAAGGCATCGATGATGAATCTTAAAATATCAATATCAAAACAATAATAACGCGTTTTAAAACACACAAATTTCGACCACAATTCGCTTTTATGTTTAAATTAACGAGAAAATTTCTTAAAGCAAAATGCAATATAAACAATGTATAGGTACTGATCCCATAAATAAACCGCTCACGCTGACCCATAAGGCTGGCCGCATACATACGTTTTCCGTATTCGATTTCCGAATTCGTTTTCCGTATTCGGACATCCGAATGCACGGAATCAGTAGAAAATACATTGACTGCCGCACACGTTCGTTTTAGTTCCGAACGGAAAAAATTCCTTACGCACGTTCCGAATGCGAACCGGCGCGGCGCGTTCGGAGAAACCGAATGGAAGAAACCTAATGACGTCATGTGGAACGCAGCTCTTGCATACACTTTGTTTGTGCCGACGCAAACGTTCGGAAATTTCCGTTTAGTAATTCAGTGTTGCCAACGGATCTTGACCTAATATCGCCGTTTCTCATACATAAGGTAGCGTAAAGTAGCCGAATTTGCTGTTAGGTGGGACATATTTAAAATTGATGTTTTTACGTGAAAATAAAAATTTCGTGGGGGGGGGATGGTTAGAGAATTTCAAGAAAATATAAAATTTGTCCCCAGAAAAATAAATTTCATGGGGGGGGGGGGGGGGGTGGCTAGAGAATTTCGGGACATGTTTAAAATTGATGTCTTTGAAGTAGATTAATTGGCGACCAGTCGCCTTTTAGATTTTTTCGGCGCCGATTCTCGCTCTGAGTAGCCTAAATGGCGATATATCGCCCTTGTTGGCAACACTGGTACTGACGTTTATACATTCCGAATCAAGAAAAACGAACGTTTGCGCTAGTCTCACGGAATTCCGAATACGGAAAACGAATTCGGAAATCGAATACGGAAAACGTATGTATGCGGCCAGCCTAAATCAACACTCACCTACTTACGATTTAACAGAAATGGGACATCTGCTTAGAATACTGTTCACTTTATGCCGAACGCTAGGATTATTATTTTTTAATTTATTTTAACGTTCCAAATTTGCAGTCGCGCCGTTTTGAACTAACTTACAACAAAATTGCTTAGGTTTTGTTTAATTACACTGCTGTCTGTTTATTCACTCGTTTTTAAACAAAAACTCAAAACAAAAGATACAATTAGTAACCAACTTTCTAGTTCAAATACAGTACAACTTTTATAACTATAAGTGACCACCTCAGGTACGGGGGCTCCATCGAAGCCAGAGTAAAGTTGGCCTCTCTGAAGCTGGGCGTACTGTACAGGGCCCGCAGATACTTTAATAGTACACAACTGCTGACCCTGTACAAATCACAAGTGCGCCCTACTGTCGAATTTGGCAGCCATCTCTGGTCCGGAGCCCCTAAATACCTGAAAAAAACCCTCGACTCTGTGCAGAAACGGGCGGTCCGTTTGATAGATTCCCCAATCTTAACAAACGGACTGCAATCTTTAGAGCACAGGCGTCAGGTAGGTATGTTGTCCTTGTTCTATCGGTATTACAATGGAAGATGCTCTGAGGAACTAGCGTCATTGATCCCTTCGGCACCGGTGCGTAGTCGGGATACACGCCAAACACGCGCCCAACATTTGTACACGGTTGACATTTGTACACGGTTGACATTTGTACACGGTTGACATTTGTCACATGAGAACGGGTCGCTTCTACGATTTGTTCTTAAGTTCAACAGCTCGGATGTGGAACGAGCTGCCTTTCCTGTGTTTCCTCCCTCCTACAACATGGGACTCATCAAAACCCATGTTCACTCCTTCCTCTCCACAAAAAGACCCTCCACACAGCATCCTCAAAGATGACATAGGCCCTGAGGGAAATTATTTTCTTCAGGGCCTCCTGTGTGGAGTTAATATAAAAAAAAAACAACAACAACTTAATTTTGTCCTATAACTTATCACTTACACTTAGGCGGCCTTTTCACTCTGAGGTTAAATGTAGATACGGCTTATGTAAGTTTTTGATAAATTACTCACGAGTGCGTGTAAATACGAGTGCAACTTATGAAAATTAATAGTTTTTCGGAAGTTTACCTTACGGAAGCGCTCAATGAGACCAAAACATTGAAAACATGAAATTTTACTCTCTCCAAGATGGCTTCATGTCAACGTGTTGCCGTTAACATTGACCGACTATTTGTCAGATCGTATAAAAAGTCTACTAACTAGATTCATACAAGATGGCTTACCGCTAACAGCGTATATTCGCTAATATATCTTAGCCTCCTGCAAACTTTTTGTCGCAAAACAACAAAATTTACACAAAAAACTAAATTTTGGTTCGTAAACATAAGAACTTTTTCTGCGGAAGGTGTAAAACATTTGTCGTGTGTTTTTGTGTAGGTGTGATTGTTGCAGAGTTAATAAGTTAGTTATTGCGGACACCAATCAAAATGAGGAATACCTACCAATTTTCGGAAATCTATTTCACCGCTTGTAAAATAAACGTGACGCCGATATTGGTTGGGAACTTTGAAAGCTGATCCGTCAGTGCGTAAGTGACTAGAATTATTATTATGAAATAAATTGATGTAAATTTTAGATTCTCAGGTCCAAAAGTTTTTTGGTACAGTATTCTGTGTTGCGCTTTCTCTGTACGCGTTTTTTTTTAGCCAACGTTTCGGACAGCATTGTAGTGTTCATCATCAGGGCAGATATGTAGATTGTGGTGACACGTGTCATGATATAAACATCTTTTGGAAGATAGATTAGCTGTTGAACTTACGAAGTAGTCGTAGTGGGTTACGAAATAGTTGTAAGTAGTAGGTTTGGCAGTTTCCAACGAGGTAACGCACCTTACCACAAATCAAAAACGGATCTTTATTTTTTCAATTATGGCAATATCACCTGCTTGGATTGCAATTCTTATCCTTTAAATTCCTGAAATTGTCTGGGCAATTTGTAAGGCAACAATTGAAAAAATTCGATGATTTGTTGAGTTGAAGAAGTTATTAAAGCCAATGTTAGACAAATTTCATATGAGTTAATGTACTTTATACAAATAAATAAATTATTAAAAAAATAATATTTACCTTGTTCACGTTGGTTCGAGCACTACTGTATCTAGATATCTTAATTTCCTTGACTAATCGTATTTTTGAAAACTATCGTGCGTCTCTTTCCTTCATATGTTAATAGAACCTAACATAATAGAGAAAGCTATATTTTGCGAATATGACTGAGATAGGTATGAATATTAGAAGAACAAATGTTTTAACCCTGCAGAGCAGAAATATTTTGTAATTACACCGGATTATTTTTTTTTTTTTTAATAGAAAGACAAGCATTCCCGGGTTACAAATAACCTGACGATATTTGAAAATCTCCCACTACTACCACAGTAAGCTGAAAATGTTGCTTGTGTTGTGATGGAGGACTTAGTCAGCCGAGGAATTGAACACACTACGCCTGGGTGGGACCCAAACGCGATGTCAACTCGGCCGCCGACCGGTTAAATGAAGGGTGATTTCAAAATAATGCTTTAAATCCGGGTCTCTTTATTTGTTTTAATTTTAAATAGTTTTAATTAGTTGGGTACTTTGATCTTTAGTAATAATTTATATGAATTTGATCAAAAAAAAAAATCTGACTCGATTAACTCGAATACAAAAGCTCAAATCAAAAAAATATATACTACAAAATCGACTCCAAATGTGATGTAGATTCACCAGTTTCCCGCTTGTACTACGAGTTTCTGGAAACCGTGTATAATAGCTCGTGTATATCATTTGAAAATCTTCTTCTATCACCACAGTAAGCTGGAGATGTTGCTTGTGTTGTGATGGAGGACTTAGCCAGCCGAGGAATTGAACACACTACGCCTGGGTGGGACCCAAACGCGATGTCAACTCGGCCACCGACCGGTTAAATGAAAAGTGATTTCAAAATAATGTTTCAAATCCAGGTTTCTTTATTTGTTTTACATTTAGATAGTTTTAATTAGTTGGGTACTTTGATCTTCAGTAATAATTTATAAGAATTTGATTAAAAAAATTCAATTTCTGACTCAATTTACTGGAAAACAAAAGCTCAAATAAAAAAAAATTATACTACAAAATCGACTCCAAATGTGATGTAGATTCATCAGTTTCCCGCTTGTACTACGAGTTTCCGGACACCGTGTATAATAGCTCGTGTATATCATTCCATACACGAGCTATTCTAACGGTTAGTTCTTATTCGTCAGAAGGCAATAGTTATAGTTATCAAAGTTTATAATTCACTTTATATATAAAGATAAAATAATGCCGTATAAATAAAGATACAATTTCACATAAAGCACATTAGAGGCAGCTTCATCTTATTTTCATGAAATTTATAATCTGACCTATGTATTCTTCAAAGGTAGAGAAATCTGAGTTAGTTTTACGGGTACTTCAATGAGCAAGCAGCATTGGTCTTACCACGCTGCCCCATCGGGTGGTTATATACACAATGTTTATGGTGCTCTTGTGAGGTTTAAAATAAAAAAAAATAAAAATTAATCCGATGACCTTGATAAAGTCCTTACCTTGTTCCGTGGTCACAGTTTACATGCCGCCCAGGGAAGGCGGGTATGGTAATAGGTACTGGGTTGGTACGGGGTATCATGTTAAAACGTGCATCACTAACAGTCCAGGTCTCACTCAATTACACTCTCCCCTTTGAGCCGAGCGTTTAGTCCCGAACCGACCTCAAATGCAAGGGGAGGTTAGGTCAAAACCAACAGACCAACCAACTTTTAAATCTAAATAATTATGTAGATCGTCGAGGCACTAAGACTGCTTTGTTGTAAAGTTTATTTAAAACATGCGAAGATCACGCTTGCGTAAAACATAGCAATTCAAATAATATATTCCTACCAAGGGTTACCGAGTTTCTCGGTGGGTAATAGTTACAGTTTTATTAAGGAAAAGCGCAAATGAGATGGGATACCCCTATCGGGTATCATCATCGAGTAAGTTCGCAGCAATATTATGGTGATTTTTTTAATGTTTAATAATGATACGTTTTATTTATAGACAAAATACAATATTTTAACTAAACATGAAATCTACAGTAATAGACGCAAACTTTTTTCTTAGTCCTCACTTCACCAGAGGGTTCCGAGTTAGTAGGTTTTGAAAATATTTTTCCCCCGCTGTTGGTAAATTTATTATTATAGATTGTTGAAATTATAAATAAATGTTTTTTGTTAAAACATTACATGCGAATTAGCAGAAATGGCTGCATCCAATGGGAGGGGCTGATCTTTCGGCAGAATTTGTTTTGTTTTTTGCATTTAGTTCGGACACATTCGTCATTCCGGTTGAGGCTATTTAAGTTCTAGATTCTGCACTTTTCTTATTATTTTTATTATGTTGAATTATTTCTTCGAGGGAAATTCATGAGATTGATCAGAATATTGATGTGATTGGGAACCGCTTAACCATTAGCCTCACAGGGCTAACCAGTTGGCTATTGGCCTCTGTGGTTGAGTGGTTACGACCTTTGTCCACGAACCGGGAGGACGCGAGTTCATCTGTTTGATTAATACCTGCGTGATTTTTAACAAAATTTTCATTAAAAATAACGTCATATACCTAGTACATTTACGGCGCGTGGTTAATATTTTCAGTATCGACCACCATGCAGAATCGAAACTTTCTTGAAATGTTTGACTAAATCTGAATAGTCAAGTATTTCCCATCTTGCTCCTCTCCGTCTCCTCCATAATACATTCAGCCTCACAAAGAGGATGGAGGGGCCGAAACGGGGCTTGCGTGCGTTAGTTTCGGCCTTATTGGTGACTTGTAAAGGTTCTTTAAGTAGGTATAAATATACTATGAATGTTTTCGTAAGCCTTGTAATCAGCTCTCATGTGCCCCAGCAAAGGGTTACAAATACTAGTCTAGTACTAGAGTAGGTAAGTACATAAGGTAGGAGAGAGAGAGAGAGAGAGAGAGAGAGTAGCCCTCAAAGAAGCCGCCCGGGACCATTTGCATGCAATTTACATTGTGCTAGTTCTGAATAAATACCCGCCTCTAATTGGAGCGATTTAACACGGACCTGGGGCACGGAGAGCGCGAGACGATGCGCGGTCTGGGAACTGGGATGGGTATTAAAGTATACTTTACGTAAAAAGTCAACATTTCTTTTGTTCCTAGTACCTACTGCTTTGCTTAACTCATTGGTCTATTAGTCTTCAAGGTGGAGTAAAGTGTTCTACTTGGTCGTAATGGGGCGGTAATCGCACTTTTATTTAGTTGGCAAGTTGGGTGCTCAACTTGGGCGCAGCACTGAAAATACATAATATTGTTCAATTTTTATTTTATACTTCGGCGCAGCCAGCAAGATAAGGTTAAGTTTTACTTCAATTACCAAAAAAACCGCCGTATTATTTAAAAAATAATTATTATAATAAACAGATATCGTAAGTTTTTCAAATGTCTATTTTTTACTGCAAATTATTAGTGACACGAAATAACTTTGTCCAGTATAATCCAGTTGAATAATAATATTGAAAAACTCGACAATTTACGCAAAGTGGAACGCTTTAGTCAGTGGAACGCTTTAGTCGTCTCAAATTTCTCAAAATTAAAACTATCAAAAACTTATTTAAGTAAAACTAAAATTATTCATTTTACATTATTTACATATTTTTATAGTGCCCTTTTTGGAAATTTGTCAAATAAGCGCTTGTTACCTACCTATATGATCAAACATACTAATTTAGATTGTCGACAATGTGCGTTATTATTGCGTGGAATTATGCAAGTTTAATGAACTCAATTTTTTACCTACCTATAATAGTTAACAGAAAATTATTTTAATTTAATTTTTCACAATTGGAATTATAATATCCCGTGATTTTTCACGCTAGTATCATTTAATCGAATTCTCATCCGTTAAAAACTGTTATTGGTGTTACATTAATCTTTCAAACAAAGTAGAGACAACAGGATTCCCTTTACTCGCAAGTGTGTGAATATTCGTTTGACTTGGCTTACTGCAGCCCACATTAAACTTGTTTGGTCCATTTATCCTGTACCGTCTAAGCCGCAAATAACAATTATGCACGAACTTGTTTAATGCCACGTATTATAATATTACGGCACCTACCAGTTACTACTATGTACCCATATTAATATTGGTAATATCATCCGTATTGGAATGCAAGGAGGGAAGGAATGCTTAATCAGTTATTTATATAATGTTGACAATTTTCAAATGTGAATGAAAAGACACAGCCTAATACTCTGAGTCTTCTTTTTTCGAAAGGATGCATTAACAGTTGTGCTACTGGAACCCCCTTCCTTGCCGCAATTATTATTCTTATATATATAGAAAATATTACAAGAGTAAAATTATAAACCATTTTCTAGAACAAAAACATACAAAAAACTTTTAATGATTTCATATTGATTTTGTCCTCCCCAAAAATAACCATTTTTCAACCGGTGCAGCCATTAATGTATTTTAGTCAATGGATGCAGCATACGAAACAACTGAGAGCGAGGGCAAGCAGATATTGAACGAAAATTATGACAAACATTCGATATTTATAAAACACATTCCTATTGTGTAGGGAATTGGTAAAAAACAGTTACTTCAAAGTTGGTTATTCAATAAATCGTTACCGGGTTAACGGTACCCATACCCGCCTCCCAGATTGAACATGTATGGCTAGTAATGTACTTTGTTAAGGTATGAAGGGTTAAGAGATAGACAAGATACTTTATCTTTGTCCCCAGCAAACCTTCTACCAACAGCTCTTTCTACAGCTAAAATAGTTCGCGAGGCACAACTCATTCCAAGCCATTATCATCAGTCTTATCAAAATTTAAGGTTTTTCACTATTGCTGATGCTAACACGGCTACAGCTGGCTATTTGACTATAATTACTGTGTTCTATTTGAGGAATTTTTGGTGTTTTATTTGTCGTTACATATTAAAATACAGTTTCAAAACTAAAATTCATTTTAATTAAACAAAATTATGAACCATTCGTTATGTTGCTTTGGGGCATACGTTAAAATTTCTAAAATATTCACAAAACCGAAAACCATCATAAATTCCTTAAAAATGGGAGAAATATCAAAAACAAATTACGAAATTGCATAACAGTTTCCCGATTTCGTAGAAAAATGTTTTTTTTTAATTTTGAAGAATTTACCGATTCCTAAACGAAAATTTGAAACAAATATTATAATTTGAGGTTTTACTCATTAAATTAATCCAAAAAATAAAAATATTTTTTTCATTTGCTTAAATTTTTTCAAACTCATTTAACACACTAAAATAACATATTCAAACTGATCTCCTGAAAAAAGTAGTATATTGAGTTGTGCCAATATTATTCTCAAGGTGCGATATTTTCTATAGGAAAAAATTTTATAGGAAAAACATTCAATTAATTTTTAACGTTTTTGCATCATAAACTGATGTGCTTTTTAACATGCGATTCGATAAAAAGTCTAAATTGCCTAGATACAAACAGGCATTTCTATATAGGTACCTACCTATATTCTTTCATTCGGGGGATGTTGTTGGCTTGAAGTAGGTGGAATATTTGGAAGTTAATTATTGTGGAAATAGCTTATGCGACGTAAATATTGTACACAAATAATTAAAATTAGTTTTGTCGACCGTTTATTATAATAATTGTATTTCATTTTAATTTACGACTACCTACAGATCAAAACATGTCCTTGTTATTGTTAACACAGGGTAAAATGCAAGAGGGGTTGTTTTGTATTTTATTAAAGCCATGTTTTTTTACGAAAAGACATAAAATTAGCAATATCAAATCCAGACAACGCGACAGAAAAAGGTCTGTAAAAGGTTCAAAACTCTGCTAATTGCCTGTCTGCTTGTGTCTAATCTAATCAACAACCCAGCTCGGAAATATTTCCATCTCTTCTTGAAATTCGTAATGTTTGGTAAATCATTTTCACCATCGAAGAATTTAATAAATCGCATGCCGACGGAAAGGCCTTTGAAGCATTTACAATTAATTTTATTGAAGCTACCCCATAGCCATATAGGTTTACTCTCTTCGTGTTAAAGTGTATGCTTTTATGAAAATTCCAAATATTCACGGAGTATTTCTGATGAATTTAATTAGTCATGAAATAAAAAAATTCACATATTTTTGAGTTTGAAAGGGTTTTTTATGTGTATATTTTCGTTTATAACGTTTTCAATAAATGTTATAAATCAAGTCGCTTTTACATCTTTACATACGCGATCGGTATTGGAAGTTCTTTGTGAGTAAAATGTTATATCTCCCTCGAAGATTTTTTTTAGTAGTCATACAAAAAGTGCATAAAAAATATCATTGGGTTTAGCTTGATATATTATCAACGATGGAGTGAGTTGCATTAAAGATGAATCTATTTTTTTAGACAAAGAATGATATAAAATTCAAATGGTTCATTAATATTTTTGTTGTATGTTATTTTGAGTTTTTGACATTTTTTAAAGTTCACAGTTGCTCTTTGAAAAAATAATCGACTGGACGGATAAAGAATAGAAGGCCTACCTGGGAAAGGTTTCTAATTTTGTAATATTATCATATCATATGTAATATTATCATATCACATGTAATATTGTCATATAATATGTAATATTATCATATCACATGTAATATTGTCATATCATATGTAATATTATCATGTCATATGTAATATTGTCATCGAATTATCTGAATCTGTAAGATCTGGTGTCCTGTTCCCCATTCGAATTTGTCCTCCCATCGTCTCCCTTCATCCTTCTTCCTCCTCTAGAGGATCACGATAATTTGTCACGCGGCGATTACGTCCCTTTCCTAGATGTATTAGCCTCTTGATCCTTGAACACATTAACTTGCCACTTTGTAAAGGAGGACAGGTGTTAATGTCTACTCCGTTCTTTCACTGCCAGAAAAAGGATAACAAACACCTGCTTCTCTTTGCAAAGCAGACTGGAATTGACAGGTCATATGCTGTTCACAAATTATGGCTATTAAGGTCACGAAAACGTGAGAAATAATGAATTCAGATTCCAATAGCATCGTAATAATGAAAATATAAATATCGCATCGCAAAACTAAATTTTAACAAGAATTTTAGCTTGCCTTGAAATAGTAACCATTTTTTTATTATTCCCATCACATGAAACACCGTTTTCAATTATTCCCATCACATGAAACACCGTTTTCAATTGTTCCCATCACATGAAACACCGTTTTCTATTCCCATCACATGAAACACCGTTTTCAATTATTCCCATCACATGAAACACCGTTTTCTATTCCCATCACATGAAACACCGTTTTCAATTATTCCCTTCACATGAAACACCGTTTTCTATTCCCATCACATGAAACACCGTTTTCAATTATTCCCATCACATGAAACACCGTTTTCAATAATATATCGATGGGAATTATATCACTATCTTTTCTACTCACTTTTTATATTTTATTTTCTACATACATCGGTTAATAATAAACTTAACACTTGGTCCATCAACCAAATATGTTAAAAAAAATATTAATTTAGAGTGAACTAGCTAAAGTCCGCAGCATTTTCAATGTAGACAGTGACCTTCCTCTTGTTTAAAAGCTCAAGTGTGCACCATACTTGGAATAAAAACGTAGTTATGTTTACAAATCAAATACACGCAGCAAAAATAATTTCAGTTTTTTTAAATAACTGTAATAAAAATATTATCATCCTCTTACAATTATTGGTTGTGAGAAAGTCAAAAGATGTCGCATATCAAAAATAAAAATGTATATATTTATCCACGACACTATCTTAATTGAAATTAAATTCGGGTAGATTATTGCAATCACGTTTACAGATACCAGACAAAAAAGCATTCAGAAAATGAAGATTGTGTTTGTAGTTCTTAGCTGAAGTATGATACAGTTAAATATGGCCGCAGGGGATGGGGTCGTATTAGCTCAGTGGTCAGAGCAAAGTTTCGAGGGTTCAAGCCTAGGGGTTCGATTCCTAGATGCGACCAAATCTTTTCTGTTTCACATTTTTCGTTTGGGAGAGACTGACCGGTTAGTGGCTGAGTTGGCATCGCGTTTGGGTCCCACCCAAGCGTTGTGTGTTCAATTCCTGGACTGGCTAAGTCCTCCATCACGACACAAACAAGATTTTCAAATATTGTCAGGTGATTTGTAGCCCAGGAATGTTTTTTTGTCTTTTAAAAAGAGTTGTTGATGTTATCTTTATTGATTTAAATATTATTATTTGAGGTATTTCTCAATATTATTCCAATTTACAAATATGATGTTACCATCTGTAACCGAGAACTGATCAATTTTTTATGACATATTGATTTTCTTTAGTTAACGTAATATAAAAAAAATATGTATAATATTAATACTGTTTCTTTATTCCACGTGAACATATCGGTGAGTGCAATGTACCACCTGTCGATAATACATTAATGCAAATGTTAACATGTAATTATTTGATATTTTCGTGCACTTATATACCTAATAATGCAAGTATTATTCAAAAATGCCAAGCAAATATAAACTTTAATAAAATAATAATTACCAAGTGACATGCGATCTTCTCTTATGTAAATAATCTGCATCAACACCTTGAGCGCTATGCAAATTTGAATCCTTGGCATTAAATTAGTCCTCGCAGTCAGTATTATTTATTTAGAGCCGGATAAGACGCTGAAAGGGTTGCCTGAACTTTTCAAACACAATCCAATTAAAAAATATTTACATTAATCATCCTGCGAAATTTGCAAACCAATTATAATATTATTTTTGGGTGAGAATAAGTCTTATAAGTGAATTTTAAATTATTACTGAAGTTTCTGAACTAAAAAAAACTTACACAAAAATAAATGCCTACCTACCTGTATTGAGTTAGTTTAATAATAAGCATCACCACCGGCAAATTACTTTAACATAATAATTTATAAGCATGGTTCGACATCGTTCCAGTGAGTAGTAATTGTATAAGTAGCGTGGTTCGACATCGTGCCAGTGAATAATTATTGTATGAATAGCGTGGTTCGTCATCGTGCCAGTGAGTAATTGCATAAGTAGCATGGTCCGACATCGTGCCAGTGAGTAATTGTATAAGTAGCATGGTTCGACATCGTGCCAGTGAGTAATTGTATAAGTAGCATTGTTCGACATCGTGCCAGTGAGTAATTGTATAAGTAGCATGGTTCGACATCGTGCCAGTGAGTAATTGTATAAGTAGCATGGTTCGACATCGTGCCAGTGAGTAATTGTATAAGTAGCATGGTTCGACATCGTGCCAGGGAGTAATTGTATAAGTAGCATGGTTCGACATCGTGCCAGTGAGTAATTGTATAAGTAGCATGGTTCGACATCGTGCCAGTGAGTAATTGTATAAGTAGCATGGTTCGACATCGTGCCAGTGAGTAATTGTATAAGTAGCATGGTTCGACATCGTGCCAGTGAGTAATAGCTGAAATAAACAAATGTTTATAATACAACACGGGCACGCGCCTGGCTTGATAGTTTTAACACACCCAATAATTGTAATAACAAAAAAAACACTTAATAAAGAAAAACTTAAAAACTACATATATCTTTGTTGTTGACTACGTTTGAATTCAATTTGAAATCAAATGAATTTGTTAATCTTCTTAAATTCGGTTTGAGTTAAATAATTTTTCATTAAACTCTATCTTTTGGCTACTCACTGGCTCTTGTAAATCAACTTCCATAATGTATATTATAAAATAGTATCAACAGGAAGAGGTAGAGCACCCCTAGGGGTACCCAAATCACTCTCATGTATATCCCGCGATTTCTTGTGGTTTTCGGGTTACGATTATGAAACCTTGACTTAGAAGACATCATTGGTTACAGAAACATGAATTATTGAGATACATGCGTGATTTTATTCGAATTAGGTGAATATGTCTCGTAAACACAAAAACAATTACTGGCAGATATGATACTATTGCGCTAAAAAAATGTTGAATCCCAAAATTTGTTGAAATTCTCAGTGAAAATATTCCGACCAGATATTTAAAAACTTGCCGATTTTATCATCTGCTTACCCTGTAATTTTCATTGAGCCATTTTTACGGCGTCATACTTAAAATTTGTTCGAAAGCATATTAAATTTTAAAAAAATTTTGAAAGGGCGAGCTAAATGAAACTAAACAATAATGTTTATTGTTGAATCACACAAAATATCGACAAACGTACACAATACAAACCCTTCATCAAAGTTTTTTTTCAGACACAATATGTTTTTTGTTTCTTCCGCGTGTGTTCATTTCTTCGCAATTCCGATAAGTTTTTAATTTCTTTGGCATAAACTAACTGTTTGTAATAACCCCAGATGAAGAAACGCCCCGCATCCTTTTGTGCTCCATGCCGTTAAAAAGGTGATTTAAATAATCTTTGAGGACAAGTTTCTTCATCTAGGATTATTACAAACAGTTAGAATTTGGAAACTTAGCGGAATTACGAACAAAATGGAAATAATTTCTTTACAGACAAATCGATCTTAAAAAGTATTCGATAAACAAAATTAGGTTGACGTTGATATGTCTGAAGTCTGAAGTATAGGTGTTCCGGGGCATCTCGAGGCATTTGAAACACATTCGACTTCAATCATTTCTGCCCTGTTTCCGATTCCCCTATTCCTAGGTTAATTTTCAGTGAAACAATAGAATCATCCACTTTCCGGTAAGAAGAAACTCATGTTAAAGTAAAGTTTTACTTAAAATAACAAGCAGGTTTGGTAATTCCAAAAGTGAGAAGGGGAAATAACCCACTTCCCGAAATCCAATATGTTGACAAATTGGTGGCAAACACGTACACACACGCGGACATGCATTTTTGTAAGCGCTGTGGCAGTTTTCAACATTCTAACAACTCCACATTCTAATAACTCCACACGGGAGGCCCTGAGGAAAATTATTTCCTTGGGGATGTTTTGTAGAGATTCTTTTTTAGGAAATGATGGAATGAACCTGAAGAGACCCATGTTGTGGGAGAAGGAAACACAGAGATTGGAAAATCTTTCCACAGTCGGGTTGTTAAACTCGAGAACTAGTCTTAGAAACGACCTTTTCTCATGTGATAAATTTTAACACAATGTTGGGCTCGTGTTTTTACGATAGTTTGACGCATTTCCCGACTATGCACCGGTGTCAAAGTTGTCTAGTGTGTCTAGGGGTCTAGTTCCTCGGAGCATCACCTATCGTGTAGTTGAAATCATGAAATCTCTTGATGATTTGCCAATTTTCTGTTGATTATGTTTCTACCTGGAAAAGCGTGTTGTTATTTGTTATGGTATACTTACGATACCTTTCAGAGAAGTAGGTATTATATAGGAGGTAAGTATATAGAAATGGTTTTATTGTTTAATGCAGTTTTCACATATAATTTTATTTATTATAAAACCATACCGTCCGCTGTTTCTAAGTATCTACCGGCAATCAAGCGCCACTTGACGTATGTGTATTTTGCTCCCAGTCGTAAAGACATGATATTTATTACGTATTTCAGAAAAACACGTTTATCTACATTATCATTTCGTACCACTCTCTTTTATTGCTTGATTATTACCTACCGGCCCCCTTTGATCACTTTATTAAGACATTGCAAAACATATTATTTTTATCTCGCAATAATAACAGAAGCGCATAATAATGTGCATGCTATCGATATTATGTATAATGTGTATGTTAATATTATTAATTGATTTTAATAAATTGAGACGACCGAGTTGTTAATAGAAAAAACGTTGCTGAAAATTTAATGGCATTTAAAACCACATTTCTTTTTGTGTTTTTGGAGATATTATATTTTTAATAGATTTGTGTAAATTTTAGAAAAATTAAAAAAACGTTTTCATAAACCAAAATAAACAGAGAAATAGTATTTTATCTCTATTATTTATTAAGTTTTTAAAATAAATGTTCTATGACGATTTGAAATGTGCTATTTCGGTTTGCTGCCAAAAGGAAATATTCGTTTTTAACTTGAATTCGGCGGTGTTGACGTCACGCCGGGTGTCTTATAGACCATATTTCTATTTCACAATGACATTGTAACCAGTTGGAACCGTTCCGAATATGCGGTTTCAGATCGTTTTTAATATCAATATTTATAAATGAAAATATTAAAAGTACACATTTTTAGTACATTGATCAGAATCAGCAACGTTTAATCTTCCACGCATTTTCAACGGCATTAATACTTTTGAAAATACCCTATTGAGCAGATTTTAATCAAACCCAAAACAGAACTGAAGACAATTGTTCCAAAATAAATAGAACAAATGCAAAAAAAAACGTAACAAAACAAAATTTCTATTCATAAAGTATTTTTCTGTGCTGCCAAACAGTGAATTAATAAGAACCTGTTCGTAGACATCCCGCTGTGTATCTTCCTTACCCCACTTTGAATTAAGGAGGTGTTTACATACGTAGGTACATATTATTGTAATTTATTATTTGTACGAGCTTTAACAAGGTGGCTTTATGCTCGTGATCGCATGTTTACACTCGTCATGCTGAAATTAGTCCTAGAATTCAACGCAATGCGCTGGATCCAATGGCAATATTGAACGTTTACCTTTCTTATTTTAATTATTTGCATCCCTTGAAATATTCATTCGAGATTCATTATTTACTATTTCAATGAGTACAGTAATATAGTTAGACGTACAAATAATTTGTATCTACCCACCCCGCTGTGCTCGAGAGAAATGTGATACTATTAATTAACACGCAATACCACAGCTACGAAGATAATGGAATGTACAACATTTCGATTTAGATCACATATCTGCCAAAATTTCTGCCACGAATAAATTAATACCCTTTACCCTTATTGGATTTGATAAAATAAAACCATGAATGGTGCGAAAGAGTTTTAATTTTCATTGCGGCAAGTAGAAAGTTACGCTGATCTATTGAAAAACTCTTAAAATTATTAGTAATCCTGTTGAAAACGCGTCTGTAAGTCGCTTAATGTTAAGTGTTGGGAATTTCGTAACACGTGTTCAATCACCTGCGTTGGTCTTGTTGGTGGAATTTTTATTTTTATTTTTTTTTAAATATTTTTTTATTTAATATTTGTATGTTTTTTACAATAAATATACATATTATACAGTGTTATAAAGGTAAATAATAATAGCTTTTCCTCACCATAAAGAGACGAGGCTCTTGTGTTTGGTGAGTGAATCCTAGCTCAATTAAATGGAATCATGTAAGTAAGTAAATAATATATTTGCAAAACCAAAGGGATAAGTAAGAAATAGGGCAGATTTATCAATAATACAGTTTCAAGATTTGAAGGAAATAATAATAAGAGTAAGATATGGACTTTTATAGTAGTTTTAGGTAATTTTTTAATTTTATTTTAAATTCCTGAATATCTTCAATATTTTTTAGATATAATGGAAGGATGTTAAAATATGTTATACCTAGATAGAGAGATAGGTATTTTGTGTGTGCTTTGTATTAAGTTTTGGGATTTTGATAGTTTTTTGATATCTTGCTGATGAATTGAATTGTAAGTTATTTAACTGTATTTCTTTATATATTTGTAGAATTTAATATTTTTTATATATATTGTCTATTGTGGGTACATTGAATATTGAAAAGAGAATCTCAGTAGAAAATTTGGATGGTTTTTTCAATATTACTTTAATTATCAATCTTTGAACTATTTTAAGTGGATTTAATATATTGTTATAAGTTCCTCCCCAGCCAATAATACCATATTGTAATATAGATTGTACAGTTGCATAGTACACTCTTAATTTTTATTTTTTTTATTTACTGTACGACAGACAGGTAGGTCCAATTATGGTACAATTTTATTGTAACTAACAATACATGTACATATATTTTTTTTAACATGGTATAGTGATATTAAACACATCTATATCCGCTGGTAGGGCATTTAGCAAGGTCATACCTACTATGTTGGGCAATGACATCTGTCCGACCCTGCGGTATGCAGAATATGTCGTGGCTACGATTTCGACGGTATTTATCAGGAACGAATAAGCCACAGCATGACAGGAGATATGGACAATCGATTTGTCTCCTTTAGCAGTTCCACGTGACGCATGAATTTCGGATATATTCCGTATGATCGCATGTAAACATACCTAAAGCATTTTTTTTTAATTTGTTCAATCATATTTATGTATTTTATTTGGTAAGGTATCCAGACAGTACTGGCGTACTCCAGTTTGCTTCTGACCACTCCGTTGAACATGGCGGTCATTGCTTTTATGATATTGAATGGTTTGCAAGTTCTAATTACAAAACCAAGAGTTTTGGAGCAAGTCGAGGTAAGCTGCACTACGTGTTTGAAAATGTCAGCTTGGGATCAAAGATCACCCCAAGGTCTTTGATGATGTTTACGTGTATTAGTACTTCACCATTCATTCTATACTGGCAGAATAGCGGATTTTGTGAACGACTATAAGTCATAACAACGCATTTTTTATATTTAAATTAAGTTTATTTTCTACCGACTATATCATAATTGAATCGAGGTGGGCCTGCAGTTTTGAATAACCATCATCTGATTCGATATCCTTCATCAGTTTCATGTCATCCGCGAATAGTAGACATGAGCTGTGACGTATGCAGTCCTGAATGTCATCTATCAGAATAAGGAATAACATGGGACCGAGATTCGATCCTTGAGGAATTCCTGACAGAGCTGCGAACTTATGGGAGTCGTATCCATTTTCATTTACATACTGCTTTTTATCTTTTAAATATGACGCAAAAATGTCAGTAAGGGTTCATTGAAACCTATTTTATGCACCTTTCTTATTAGAATATCGTGATCTACTCGGTCAAATGCCTTTGCGAAGTCCATGTAGATTACGTCCGTCTGATGCCTACAGTCTAGGCCTTGTGCTACTCGTCGAGAGAAAGAGAGTAAGTTGGTTACCGTTAATTTGTAAAAATGTTAGGACTGTATGAACATGTGCTCAGACATCGAGACAAAACATTGGCATTTTACTTAAAGCTTTTTAAGAAACCTCTAAATTCATTCGTTATTCGTCATTCATACATGTAGTCAACGAATGCCCGCTCCATTCATTCCCCGGCGGGATTGATGAGGTCCACATGGCCGACGCCTGAGGCCCTAGACTGGCTCGCAGACCTAGATGTCCCCCTCTGACCCCCCCACCATACGAAAGAAGAAGAAGAATTCGTTAATGGCCTAAAATCCCGTTTTTAACGGGAATGCGAATAATTTGTAAAAAATTTCAATAAATTAGAAATATTTTATTTCCAATAAGTTTATTCCTGGGTAAGAAGGACAATCTCCATTATGTGTAAAAAAATAATGAACCCTTATAACTTCTTTCCAGTTGCTTATTTTTCACCAGACCGGTTTCACATTAAGATTTAAGTTGTAAGGTGAAACTTTTGACTTCACAAAGTAAAAAAATGATAACGGATTAGGTACATGGAAAAAATGTAATATATGTTATGCTCCCCAAACAAATTGAACATTAATCCGCAAACGCAGCTTTTTTTTAACCTTCTAACGTTTATTTTGTTATACACATAAACAAATAAGGCCTCACTATGCACAAATACATTTACCGTTCGAGGCACAAAGGTGCTTTTTAATTTATCATCTGCTTAGTTGTATTTTGTTATTACGTTAACCCGTTACCATCAAATGTTTTGTTTCCTATTGTCATGCCTGCTGTTATGATTATGTTGTCAAACAATTATTTACTAAACAAATGAAAATAAACGCTGCCAATAATAATTATTCCATAGCGATGTGCAGTGTAATAATCGGATGAAAACAGATACGTTTGAACTTTAGGTCATACTTGTATAGGTAATAATACTGTTATTTATTATTTATGAATGCATCATACATACTATTGGCAATTCTTTTAACAAAAATACCGCTGTTTTGTGATTAAAAGAAAATATTTAGATATTAAAATCGTGTTATAATACGATCGATATTCTTTGCTAAGATACTTTAGGTACAAAATATTACTTAACGATAATATGTCTTGGTTACTTTTCGTGTGGATTCAACTTTATCTAAGACATGTGTGCGTATACGTAAACAAGTCTTGGCGGTGGATGCATTTGCCCACCTACTGCATGGCGGGCCAGATCGGGAGAGACTTGTGACTTCTCCAGCCGGATTCTTTCGACCAATCGCTTTGCACAGCAGTGGGAGGAATCATACTTCCGTAGCTTCTAGACACGTTCACTCAGATTCCTCCCCTCATACCTTTTGTCCTTTCCAGAAGTTTCTCTTTTTAATTTTTCTAAAAAGACATTCCACACAGCATCTCCTAAGATGACATAGACCCTAAGGGATTTTTAACGTTAGTGTAAAAAAATGGTATCCGAACAACTCAGGACAGTGACAAATCTACACACTTTATAAAGTGATGAAAAATGTCGGTTAAATAGCATAAAAGTTAATGTTAGGTTAGTAGTCCAGTCAGTGGGGAGTTTTACCTTGCAAAAGGTTAGGTAGTAGCGATTTTGATATATGTTGTTAAGATTGGGACTCTAAGGAAAAAAAAAAGTTTTCGACCTTGGGAGGGTCGAGCTCGACCCGCCATCTTGGATTGAAGGTGCCAAAATTTGTTTTTTTCAAAATAATTGTGAAGTGGTCGTTTTTACAACCAAATTGTTGAGGGCAAACTTAAAGACAACTAAATTACCTACATTTGTTGTGGAAAGTTTTTTTTTGTAAATCTAATAGGTAACGAGTTACAGTGGCGGAAATGTGAATATTTTTCTAAAAAATGATGAAATTCCCAACTTTGTAATTTTTTCGGGTTATTCATTACATAATTATAATAATTTTGATAACTCATTTCCATACCACTATGAGGTCGAGAACATGGTGCATTTTTTATTGTGGTATCCCCAGTAGGTCTACTCCACAGATATACCAGCGATGGTAGATTTCGAAATTATGTTACATTACTATGAATTATGTTACTATAAATTATGTTACTTAATAACAGTCTTCGTCATCAATGTCATCATCTAACTCATTTCCTGTGATACTGAGATTCTGGGCTTCCATTGACAAAATCTCTTCTTCTTCGTCCTCGACATCGATGTGAACCTCTGGCGAATTTCGGCATGTTTGATCATTACAGCACCCACATACAATAGAACACTTCAATCCAGCTTTCCTGCAGCTACATGCAACGCCGCATCCTCTTTTACAATTGCATGAAATAAATTTTAATAAAGTCTCGGGTGCTGGTTTCTTTGTCATTCTTACTGGAACAAGCCCGTTGGTGTCACGTTTCCAGCCCCAGTTTTCTGATTTTTTCGGATTCCATACCATTTTTGGACTTGATGGTACGTTCTAAATGCATGGTACCGTGCAGCGTCGTTCGTTGGTGGCAAAGAGGCAAGATTGAATTTGCTTTTTGTTGTCGAATTTGCGAAACGTTTGTAGCGGACTTCTTCCAAGGTTTCCTTATCCATGTCACCCCCGTACAAAGCAACAAGACAGAGTGTTCCTGCAACTGCTATGTCTTCTGGTGTTGCATCATGTTGTTTGAAGATTCCTATCATGGCATTGAGTCTTGTTTCGTTTTGCACAAACGAACAAAATTTTGTTTTTCCTTGGTTGAAGAAGGACGATGTTGTATCGCAGCCGCTAAAGGCATGAAGAAACAGAATATTCTCAGCCGCCTCTTTGTATTTCACACTATTCGCGGAATACAGTCTTTCAAAAGTTTTACCTCTCCCGGGTTTGCGAAGATATATACTACTTTTGGGTGGTGCTAATGCTGTCAGCAGAACTAGGAGATCAACGTCTTCGCCAATAATGAAAACAGCGTCATATGATGAACACAAGGAAATCGCAGTATTGACAATCAACTCATCAGCATCTTCTTCAGCCTGCTTAACTGTAAAATCATCCTGTATAAATTGATTTGTAAGCATCGAAATCAGACGGACTTTGTTATTTTCATTGGCTAAAAATCGTTCTTGTGAAACTTGAACTGGCATTGTTTCATCGAAAAGAACATCTGCAGACATGTGCTTCTTCGATCAGCGAAGTCTTTCTGCGGTTTTCGTATTTTTTTCACCATCATCAAGCGGATATCCATCGAAAACAATGACTGCATGTGATCCATAGTGATTTCTTACATAGTGAACGTATTTCTCGCAAATTGACCCAAAATAATCATTCCGATTCCATACAACTTTATGTAAAAGATATCCTCCATCCACAACATTAATTTTGCTACCTCCAAGTTGCTCGCCTTCTGGAAGTTGTTCGAAAACACTATAAAATGATGATTTCGTACCTTTGCGCATTCCTTCTTCAGTGAAAAGCGACAAAGGAAATGGGGCGAGTTCGAATTTAAGGAAGCTTTAGACTAGGATCCCACTATAACAAATCAACGTCATCGAGCACACGGATGATGCTATATAAGTATATTGTAATGTAAAAATACGTTAAAATGATATTGTGTAATATGTTCGTACAAAATTTATCAAGAAAACTGGAGTTTTACAATTTTTTGTCAAAATTTTCTTCTTTCAACCGCTGTAACTCGTTACCTAATTAGACTTACAAAAAAAACTTTCTACAAAAAATGTAGGTAATTTAGTTGTCTTTAAGTTTGCTTTGAACAATTTGGTTGTAAAATCAACCACTTCATAATTATTTTGAAAAAACCAAATTTTGGCACCTTCAATCCAAGATGGCGGGTCGAGCTCGACCCCCCCAAGGTCGAAAACTTTTTTTTTTCTTTAGAGTCCCAATCTTAACAACATATGTGAAAATCGCTACTACCTAACCTTTTGCAAGGTGGAGCCCTTTTTTATCCCCCACTGACTGGACTATAGGTCTATAGGCTAGTTTTTTTAAATGATGTTAACTCACTTTTTGAAAGTGTATTTATTCGAAATTTTCCTGAGTCGTGCATAAAAATGTATACTTTTCTGCAGGTGCCAATATTGTCACTACCAATGAGAAATTTGTCGAATTTGCTGTTTTTTCTCACTTTTTCTGTATCAATCATAAATTTATTTAATAGAATAATAATGGTTTGAATGAAATAGGTATATGCTTGCGCCTAATATTATATTACATTAATATAAGAGGTACCTATTTATCAATGGTCTTCGGAGTAGTTTGTTTATTGTTCGTAAGACTTATATTATTTATCCTCAAAGTTGATAGTGATTCTGTAATCCGGATTCGATGTTTCCAGTCAGTAGGTAAGAACTTTAACCCGCAGTGTCTGACTGGTGATTGTTGGCGGGTGTCTAGTGCCGGGTGCCGGGTGCCGGGTGCCGGGTGCCGGGTGCCGGGTACCGGGTGCCGGGTGCCGAGTGCCGGAGAAGTGCTGTATGATCGCTTATGATAATATAATAAGACGAGGAAGGCGCCACCCGTCGCCACTATCCACTACAGGGCTATCCCACATTCTCTTCACTGAGCGCTGTATCCATAGCCTGTTTCTTCCCGGAGAGAAGGCATCGCGTTCTGAAAATGAGGAATGTATTGGGAAAATTGTGCCCAAACATACACGATATTTTTGGCAGATATTTTTATGTCTCATCGATGTATCAGGGAAAGTAATTAAGAAGTACAGATCCGATTTATAATATACACGGGCAACTGAAGACATTAAAAAATGTTATTAATTTAATAAACGGCGTACGCCCGACCAGTCACTCGTAACCCTAGAATATGCCCAGGGTTCAGAATATCACACGGGGCGTAATTTTTTTCTGAACATATTAGTTTGAATATTTGTTTTTGGAATAACTTAGTGAGTAAAAACTCTAATTGTAATATTTAAGTACTGAAGACAATATTAGCGAATCCTAAACGAACAATTTGAAACGGAATATAAAAAAAATATACGGTCACACCCAGGATATGAACCCAGGACCCTCGCCCTGCCGGGGCGCTGCTCTACCAACTGAGCTAATGGGTCCCTTTCCCATTCGGTCATATTTATTTGTATTATACTTCGAATAAGAACTACCAACATTAATTTACTCATCTCACATTTTTACTAGCCGCTGTCTTCATGTATCGCAAGATTCAACTTGAACTAAATACAATCTAGTCTTGGATAAATATATCCTATTTTTATTTTAATGTGCGACTTCAATTGACTTGTCTAGGATGAATATTTATTTTTGGAATAACTTAATGAGTAAAACCTTATATTGTAATATCAAATTATTGAAGACAATATTAGCGATTTTTCAAAGATAATTTAATGTTTTAAAAAAATATTGTTTTTTTTGGTCTTTCAAGTTAAATTTGTTTATTAAAAAATACTCAATCAACATTTAACTTAATGGAACTTAATTGGTCTAGAACATATGAATATTTATTGTTATAATTTTTTACTGTACGACTGTTTGCTTCCTAAATAAAAAGAAATAAAAAAAATATAAAATATAAATATCTTTTTATTTATTTAAAAAAATTTATTTAAAATTTTTAGTACAGGATATAACATGGAAAATGTTTTGACTGTCCAACTTGAAGCAATTCCCGTTTTAGCGCAGTCAACATTTACATAAATTAGCATACATATTTTGTAAAACTAAAGATTGAAAAAAACGACATAAAAAAGAATAATATGAAAAATTACTTAGATTAAAACATAAAGTTAGTTTATGTTTCTTTACCACTATTTAAAATATTACCGTTTGTTTAAAATAATAACAGTTTAACAGCCATCCGGTTAGGCAGCGTTGTGAGGCGGGTTATGGCACGGGCTGTAGGAAGGGCTTTATTAATGCTGGTCTTGAAGAGGCCCGGATTATATGAAGGAGGAAAAACAGATGCCGATGAACGGGTGTTCACAGTTGTCAATCAGAAGGACTGCCATCCTTTCAATCAAGTAGGTTTATCAAGTATTGTGGCGCTCCAGCCCAGAGGTGGCTCCAAACATCAATTGTTAGGCGTACTTGAGATTTGTATCGGGTTAGTAGATGGTTACTATTCAAGAATCTGCTATCCCTATTCAAGACGCCCAGTTTATTGGTAGCCAGATTTACTAGGCTTCTATAGAGCCCTGATACTTGAGCCGGTCTGATATACTTACTCCAAGCATTTAAATGGATTCTTTATTGGGGAGGTTTCTTCCATCAAATTGCACCAGACAGTCGTTGAACTCTCTCTTTGCCGAAATCAGATACGCTTGAAAACTGACCAGGTTGGCCTTACCCCAAGTATGAATCTTCTCGAGGTGGTGTTCAACTTTTTGTCTCACAACTTCCCGAGCTGTACAAAAATCAAGAGAGGAAAGAGGCTTGTCAAAAAGATGACACTCGTGGACGGTGCTATCGAACAGCGTCGGTGGTAGCACAGATCCTTGTGGCACCCCGCATTGATTCAGTGAGGAGAGGAAGAAGAGCCATCAACTACCGTTTGAATTGTTTGAGAAAGTCCGCAATCCAACTATGAATTGTACTTTATAATAAAGGATTAAAACATTAATATTGGTAACTGCTCATAATATCATGAAACAATATATAATAATTACTGTTTCGCCTTTCCAAGGCATTATCAAACTGTTAACGTAAACGCGTAAAAATTATAACACCGCAGAACTAGTTTATAATTATTAAACTTTGTAAATACCAATATTTTATCAAAATACAGGTGCTTACAAAGATATTTATTTTACTTTAATTAAAATGACGATATAAACTGAATTTGCAATTGAATTGAAAAACTTTCTTTTAAATAAAATAAAATTAAATAAAAAATATGAAATGGTGGTTTATGAAAAATACCTCAACCACGCTGTTTCCGTAGCTCAGATAATATAAACATGTGTTTAAACAGCCCTAAATAAAGTTAGCAAAAATTAAGGCAGTCATAGACATATGAATATTAGTAGACCTGCCCTAAGTGATTAAAAGCGTATTATCCCCACTCCCCATACCGGTTCCATTGAAGCCGGTTGGGCTCGCGTATGGCCTCAAGTGAAATTTGAAAACGTGACGTCATCATTCTTGTGCGAACTATGGTCGAGGCATCATCGGTTCATTTTACGAAATAACACGGCAAAATGTTGACTTGTACTATGAAAACTTGTAAAAATAGATGTGAAAAAGAGAATAAACCCAATTGTCGTATTACATTCCATATATAAGCATTATTTTACTTTATTTTAAGCATATTCACATCGTATAATATAGATCAGTTTTAGAAACATATACTATCACATCGAGAAACGTCTGGACGCGAAACACAAAGCTGGTTGGTTGCTGGGAAGTAAATTATGAACATTTATAAAAGTGTCTTAACTAAATACTTAAACGAAATATTCGACTCTGAAAATAGAACCGAATTTTTTTGCCGAATTTGGACTTCGCAAATTTGTTCATAACGTGGCGAGTAATTTGCGCTCCCATGTAAAAATGTCTATTCATTCAAAAGCAGATTTTACTTTTAAGAAGTAAATGGTGATATTATAATGCGAGATGCCTATTTACTGTCAGATTGATTTATTGACGAATCACAGTCAGCCTTACGCCCTTCGTTCTTCAACAGTTGATTTTACCCCTCGCCATTATCTTCTCGTCTATTAATTCCTATGTCTGTGGAGGCAGTGGATTTTTTCTCGTTGAATTCGTTCTCGATCTATTTTAAATTCCAATCCGGCCCTGGATATATCCCATCATCTACGCTGCCAGTTTCTCAGACGATCAAGTTTTCACGCGGATGTAATTACGGCGTTATAGTTGCAGTCCTTTGAGTGCCTCTTTCCAACTTTGTGCCCTGTCAAGTGGCCGGCATTCTGTCAAAAGTTCACTGTCCCGGATCAGGGTGAACGTCATCTTTAAATGGGAGTTATATTGACGGTGCTATACCTTTTTTACAAATTCACTACTGTGTTGCTCTTACCGATTTTGAAGCATGTTTTCCACGATCAAATATTAATTAAGAAACTACGTCAAGTCAACGCTGCAGAAGCTATTTCATATCCGTGTTTTGTATATATTACATCTTTGTTGACGTTCACTACCAATTTTCTTTTCAAAGTAAGTTTATAAAAAAATCTTTTGAGAAAGGAAACTTAAACTTAAGTGCCTTTTTAAGTTCTGATTTTTTTTTAAAATTAACTGCCACATCCCAGAAAGTGGTAAAAAATAATGTACACTTCGAACGAGCAAGAATAAACTCATTACGAGAAAATTTTGAAACAAGCGGCAAATAAATTTTTAAAAATTGACACATTTATTTATTTCTATATTGCTTATAGTGACGATGAACGAAGTTACAAATGTTGTTTTAGTTTATTTCTCAGCTAAAAAGCATTGTTATTAGCAAACCTAACCTTATTTAGAATTTAGATAAATTCGAATTCAGTTTTAGGCGCAGTTGTTTCGCAGAAATTCAAATTTAACAAAGGCGTCCAATTGCCATTTTGTTATTTTGGCATTAGTTAGGTCCCCATTATATGCTGTTTCTAGGTGCATTTCAGCTTTCTATCAAATTGTAATAAGCTGTCAAGCTTATCAACAATCATGGTAATTGTGTTGTTCTGCTGATTACGATTTGTTCAAATTCTGAAACTGACTAGGATGGGTTGAACAATTCATCAAATTTCAACGTTCATTTTCGGGTTCTGTGAAAGTCCTATTCAAGTTCTGTTACTATATCATTATAGGCTAATTGCTTGACAAAACTGAAGTAAAAACAGAACTTGAAAAAATCTTTCACAGAACTTGAAAATTAACTTTGAAATTTGAAAAATTGTTCAAATTCTCCGAAACAACTCGTCCTTAGATGTGGCGTTTAGCGGGGAACTTTCAATTGTCATAAAAAAAGGCGCAGAATGGCCCTTTGATGACGATATCATATTTTAATTTCTGTGACACAACCCGTCCTTCTAGTGTTTACTCTTGAAATATAGTTATCATATCCAACAATATTTATCTACGCGAATTGTACGCCATGCAACTGAATTGCACATTGTGGGTTTAACGTGCCATACATGAGATCATCCATATATGAAACTGGCGCCATCTCTACGCACCAACCGACACTAAAAGAAATAGGAATGCCGCGCAATTTTCCGCCACGTTAATTCCAACGAATTATATTGCTCACTGATTTCTATAATCTCCGCGGCATCCCATCATGATGGGTGAGACGCCTCGTTTATTTAGCGACATTTAATTATATTATTATTATAGCGGCTTTCGCTATAATAATATCATTAACCATCTGGTCTACGAGGCGGAATATCACGTAAAGACACCTTTTCAGGAAAATTTCCTTAACAGTGTTTTCGAATTTTTTCTAAAAAAGGAAACATAATTACGTAAATACAAAACAATTAAAGTCAACCTGACATCATTAGAAACGGGGGAAAACCAAAGAAAATAGGTTTAACTGTAAATATTAATAATATCATATAAATAAAAATAGAATAGGGGCAAATAAGTCGTCTCAGTGTGGCATAACGATAGTGTGGTAATGGCCTTAAAAGCCAGGACAGTTATTACACTAATAAAACAGTAACATAAAAACTTTTGAGAACATTTTATACAAAGAAGTTAGTAATTATATCCCACCACGGAAATACTTCAAATTCTAATATAATATAATTTAATTAACGAACTGTTAATTAAATTAAAGAAATTTCAGCCCCCTAAAAAATAATTGAAATGGAGATGGAAATTTTGATGATGGCAAGATTTAAGATAATGTTATATTGCTTTGTTTCATCAAATTTTGTCACAAACGAATGGTTTTATATTTTATAAATCAAAAAAGAAAAATTGAATATTTCATCAAATTTCAACGTTAATTTTTAAGTTCTGTAAAAGTTCTATTCAAGTTCTGTGAATCAACTTGCCCATAATGATATAATAACAGAGCTTGAAAAGGACTTTTATAGAATTTGAAAATTAATGTTTCAATTCTGAGAAACAACTCAACTTGAGAGTTAAACGAAACATATCAACTCCCGCCCTTATTTAATGAACATCCGCAATCCTTCTCCTCCTCTAGTATAGCTTTAGGCTATAGGTTTTATTTTATTTTAATAATGCACTTGACAGACAAAGGGTTCAAAAAATACAAACAATAAATACCGACCGTCCAATAACGGTGTACAACAATATATTATGTAAACATGATATGAATGAAGTTATATCAAGAGATTCAAAGATATTTGTAATATTTGGGGACTATCGCAAAATAATAAAAATATAAGACAACATGTCGGATTGCCCAGAAAGAAGCACTGTTTCAGGGAAATCCGAGAAAGGAGACACTGTTTTGTGCCCAAAGGTAGGTTTTGTGGTACTTTGGTTGAATACATTGCAAAAACCACGTTACAGTTGCGCGTTGTACACAACAAAGCGCTATATTTGTAATTGGTAACTTTTCAGTAAGAATAATGAACTCCTTATTTTAGTTTAGTTTCAATGTTTAGCACAAGCTCTGTTTCTGACGGGTGGGTATAATTCAAGAAGTTAAGTGAGGTCTGATCCTAATTAATAGCGAGTGAATAACCTCCAATGAACAAACATATCATGAGTTCACGAAGGCGAACAGTCAAAATTAACTCTAGTATTACGTCTTACGTCATTTCAAGATTAAGGTCCTTCAGAATTAGACTAGATCCCCTGGCCTGCCAACAGCAACATTCCAACTCTATAATAATTACCATCGTATATTTAGAGGAGCAGCGTTTTAACTTATAGAATTTCGATATTAAAATACTTGGGATATTTTGAATAAGTCTTGTTATTAGGGCAGTGAATTAAACGCATTTTTATTCGTCGACTGAAGTTTTCAAATTCTATCGGAATTCTTTAGACGTCGTACTATTGTTACGCATAAATCTCACCTAAAGTTTTCAAACTGATATTGATACTATATATCGTTATGTAGATAGATTAGTAGCTTTCGGGAAGTATTCGGATATACAACACGTTGATGAAAACCAGCGAGTAGCATGTGAGTTATTCTTCAATCGTAAACACCTGATCACGGAAAGTGGCCCGTACTCAGGTGTTATGTTTAACACTTGATTACAGAAAGTGGCCCTTTATTATCGTTATATCTTATGCTAAAAAGGGAATTGATCCGGAATTCTAGGTTTCTGTAAATTATATAAACTATTATATTACGACTCTCGAAGAGGAACATAAATACTTGTAATGAACTATGTAATAATTTTTATTTTATTATTTTTATTTCTCGCTAGAGCAATCCCAAGAGAGAGTTTAGAGTTACAAAACTCAGTGAAGAACGAGACGAACTAACAATACATAGATGGGAGTTAGTAGGTACAATTTTACATCGTTATTTTGATATCAAAATTATAAGTTTCACATACAAAACAGCACTCAAATAGAAAAAGGGAGGTTAAGTAGAACAAACAAGAAGAAACAAAAAAGAAAACAGACCGGGATATATACATAAGCCCAGAGCCAAGGTAAGATTTAGAGGAAGGTACTTACCCACCAATACTGTGGTAAAAATAGATTATGTTCGGTTACAAATACAGGGAATAGAACAGGAGAGAGAAAGAAACAAAATTAAGTACAACACGACAAGAATTACGTATTTTCGTTTTTAAATGTTTTTATAATCCGTTGTTTTATTTGATTGTTAATCCCATTTACGTTTACACGTTATTTTTTAATGCATTTAAGTTTGCAAAAAATACGGAAAATAGCTGCATGTTCAGTAAGTACCTAAATAAATTAAATTAAAAAAAAACTTGTGACGTTAGACCAAAAACATTCACAAGTTATGTCAATAAATAAATGTAAAACTTCGTTTACAGTTTGAAAATGGCCTTGTAAGCCGAAACAGCTGTCACAATAATAAAAAACTAAAACACTTGCAGAACTTAATAATAATATTATCAAATTTAATCTAAATTAAATTTATAAAAAAAGTAAAACTTCGCTTTTTTAAACATTTTCAAAGGGCTTATAGGCAGAGAAAATCACATTTTAACGAAGTTTCACGTAAAAAGAGATTATACTTTTTCAGAACTACGTCGTTTGTCAAGAAGTTACGGGAGTCTAACCAAGTAACAATCCAGCATCATATTTACAACCACTATTCTGCGTTTATTTCCACCGCTTTGTTCATTGTTGCAGTCAGTTGTTGCACTAGGGTACCTCCAGTAACTATTGCTCTAGGAGTGCAACATGGTGACCCTAACTTGGACTTAAGTGTTCGCAGAATTACTATTTGCAGATGGAGAACCTATCAACTTCTTCTATTTTCCTAGTATAATAACTACACAATTACCCAGCAAATGACCAAGCTTTGTGTTATCCAAACACAAATTAATGATTATTATTCTCACAGTCAATATGAATAAAATTTACACACAGGGTGTTCAAAAATTATAGCCTTCAAGTTTCTTGTTCGAAACTTTAAAAATGATTTATTGAAATAAGTTAATAATAAGTTGTATGTACGAGTACAAGAATTAGGTAAAATCAAACAAATGCCGTACTGTTTGATAGCACCAGAAATCACAACATTATTTTGTTTATCTTACCAGGGGTGAAATGGTATAAAAGGGTCAGGGGTTTGAATAATTATAAAGAAAAACATATGTACATATTTTAACACACATTTATTTATTACGTGTGCATACATTATTTTACAGTGCATTAAAAACTTTGAGTATCCAACTAGAAAAGTCCCGTTTTTGGACAGTATATAAATATAATAAAATATTATACAATTCTACATAAAAGTATATAATGGGTTATTGATTAAAAAAACTTTTAAAATAGTATCAGTGTCTATTTTTTAATTCGCCAGACGACGTTATTCGATTTTCAAAAACACGAAGTATGTATTTTTTAAAATAAACTTGTAGATTATTTTTAACATTTACAGTTAATATGTTAATAGTTTATGCTTGCCCAGTTTTGTTACATAAGTTCCCACAGATGTTATTAACAACCATTTTTAATAGACAACTTTCACGTAGTATGTCATATTTAAGACCTTTTGCACAATGAACACCATGTATGAGTTTAAGATCAATAAGTCGTGACGAATGCATGCTCGCACTGTGGCCAGTGCTAGTGCCAGTGCTGGGACAAGAAGTGATTCATTCTTCCTTTGTCAATATTTGCAGGCCTAATTGCAGTTTGATTTACGACGTGGTCTGGCATCAACTAGAACTCTACTATTACTCCTACACTCTTCTGCTACCCGGGCGCATTCTGATGAGAAAATAGCCCAATAAATTAGTATCATAAGTGTCTTTCATGATGTCATGAATAGTTAATAATTATTGATTTGTGCTTCTGTAAGCTCCATCCGTACTTTGGCATTTCATAAATATTAGTTACGTACCCATTTATGAGAAAATTTGCTGTACAAAAATAAACATTGCCTTCTACATTCTTCTACTCTTAGATAAATATGATCTTTGGGTTTCTGTTTTCGAGAGTGTTTGGGCTAAATAATAGTTTAACGAATGATTAAAGACGATTGTCGTGGTAATTAATTTATTCTATTGAGCGTATTTTTTTAAGCTCGGTGAATTGGTGATTTTCATGTTAGTCTGACATTATTAAAGGTCATATCTTAGTCACGTCTTGTTAGTATACTACTGAATCTCGCAGATTGACTGTATACGTTCATTATACGTCAATAAAGAAATGAATTATTGAGTTATAGTTTAATTTATACCTTATGCTGGCGAGTTTGTAATAATATCAATAAACAAGTACAGTAATCATTTGGATTAACTGATGAGGTCAGCTCTAGTTGTAAGGGAGCGTTTCATACTTCCCGATACCTACCTCTCATCGGGTTATTAGGTATAAGGTTATTTTATTCAATACTAGCTGGAGTCCCCGGCGTTGCCTGGGCTTCACGCAGAGTTTTATGAAATCAGACATTTATTGAAAATTACCGACTGTCCTCTTATTCTTAACGTCACATTTGCCAAGTTGCAATTTCACCAACAAGTAACATAATTCTAATTTACGGGGTGGGAAATATACATATTTATATATTACGTGTCTTGATGCCGGTCGTGTAATTCAATATTTTATTTATACAAGACGATAAACTGACAAAATAATACGTTTGTAACTTACAATATAAAACGAAATATACATGTTTATATATAACGGGTCTTGGTGCTGGTCGTCTAAATCAATATTATATTCATATAAGACGATAAATTGACAAGACAATACGTTTGTACCTTACAATATAAAACGAAATATACATATTTTTATATAAAGTGTCTTGATGTTGGTCGTGTAATTCATTATTTTTGTTTTTATTTATTTGGTTTTTAATTATTTGGTAATTGTAGTGACCATCAAATATGACGGGGATAAGTCTGAGGATATTAGTTATCTTATTAAATGAAATATCAAGGCCACTTATAACTTTTACTATGAACATGCTATAGTTTACAACCAATCTGCAAACCTCGCGTCATAAAATTATAATTCTATCGGCAACAGGAAAAGTACCAAACTTCAACAAATGACAAAATTTAAAAATAGCTTTTAAAGGTAAAAACCAATTGCATGTAAGAACTAAGAATGGCAATTTTAACAACAATAAGTACAACTGTAAAATGCCGGCGCCGTTATAAGACCAGCGCACAATGCAAACAAATTGCCACCGTTTCAAAGTTTAGACGTTTTCAGAAACTTTCTCTACGAATATTCCCAAAGTTGAACCGTAATTGCTTCAACACATTTGTAAAAGAAATTTAAAAGTATATCAACCAGCGGTGAAAATGGGTGTTATGAATCTGAGAAAATACTAAGTTTTATTGCTATTTTTCTGGTATGTGTCTGAAGTAATAAGACTATTTGTACAATTTGTAGGTACCTAATTTTGAACAAGGAAACTGTTTTTATTCTTTGCCTAAATAATACTTAGAATTAAATAGAATGTTCCCATGATAAGTATTTAATTTCAAATTACAATATGTACCGGCTGCAATACCCGGCGTTGCCCGACCTCTGCACGTAATTTTTCGATATCAGGCTTAAACATTGAACTTCTTATTGTATCTAAAATTTAATCAATCCCAGAATAAAACTACAGATTTGTATAGAAATTATACTAACACCGACCGCCTGCTACACTATATCTTCTAATAAATGTATAGATAATGCTTTCTTTGTAGATAATTTTGTGATGAACCTGGGCCAAAATGCGGGAGTAATGTTTTAATTAAATTTAAAAAAACTACATATTAAACACAGATAAATGTTGTAAGTTTGTATTTATTTTAATCCGCCAACACACTTAGGTTACTTCTAAAGAAACCCCTTGACGGTATTAAGAATAATATAATATGATTTTATTTCCACGTTAGGTATTTACACTAACAATGTTTTCCGGTTTAATTATGATTGACATGGTATTAAAATTTATTATAAATACCTAATAACTTTTTTCTTTTTTTGATAATATTCCACATTCACTAATTAGAACCCGAAAAGCCATCATGAACATTCTGAGAAATAGCACCGATGAAATCTTCAACAATATTACCATCATGTAAATTAAACAACTCTATTTGATGGGAAGAAAATGGTGCATTTGAAACACTTCATCATAAGTAAAATGGAGATTCGATAAAGGTGGGATAGATAATATGATCAAGACCGTGGAAGTTCTCTGTTATTTTGGCGCTATCGATTGCCTCTGCCGTCTGCACACTCCAGACACTGCAGTAGTCCTGAATTATCAGTTTCATTAAACATTCAGTGGATTTGTGCCTGATGCCCTGTGCCCTGTGCTAGCTGTTAGCTGTTAGCTGTTAGCTGTTAGCTACTAGCAGCATGTCTGAGAGAGCTCTCTCAACACAGGCTCTGAACACTTCACTGACTTTTACAAACACAGAAGTACATAGTTACAGTGTAGAAGGAAGAAGAAAGACGAACGCGGTCATCTTTTATTGAGATATCAAATCAAATGCGCGATTTATGACTTAAGTGGTTTGCGTGTTTTATGAATGCCTGTTTTCCGCGTAATGATAGCACTCATGGACTGTTCATTTCACTAATCTCTTATAACCACAAATATATCCTATATCATTTAATATTTTGCTTTAATGGAGAAGAATGTGTATTTTTTTTAATTAGGTGCTAATCGCAAAACGGCAAAATCGGACGGTAAATGTATATAAATTGTGTTGTTAACTTCAAATGATATATTTTGAAACAGATATCTAAATATCAAATTCCTAAGTTCACATAGTATTGGTAACGGTACCTCCTACTATTGTATCTGTAAACAGCCTTACAGTACGCCATTTTTCGGCAATTTTCTGGCTAGCGTAGTGCAGATTTATTATTTTTTGTTGAAATATTCGATTATTAAAAAATAGTTTCCAGTATTCTTTAAATCATGTGTAAAACGTAGTTTGGTATGGCTTTACTCTTGTAACGACCCGTCCAAGATAATAATCAATTTATTATTTCCGACTTTATTTTTCCTACCCACTCCTCTTTTCCTGACAAGACAACCCAAACGTTGATAGTGCCATAGTCACACTTGCTCTGGGCATTTCGTATTCACATAAAAACATGTCAAACATAACTAAAAGTCCCACATATCGCAATACTCTAATGGGTAAGTTGCCTGCTCCCTCGTTTATAATATAATTGCATAGTTTTTTCCTCAATTATCATATTTGTAAATGTAAGTTCCTACAATATTTTGACAGCATTATTATTACTGTCAGGGTTAGATATTAATGTTAATAGTATTATTACCTAGTCACACGGAGGAGTAAATGTGGATGAAAAGTGATGAAATTAATAATCTGCCTATCCCTAACCGATATGCCTCAGCGATGGCGTGATGACCTAAATACGCTGGCCACAGCTGATACTTCTCCATAATCATTGGAATGATCAATCACAATAATATATCATGATCACTCAATTGACAGTGGATGCCCGTTCTATTCAGATGTCTTTCTCATCTTTAAATTCGGATACTCGGCCAGTTGCGAAAACTACTGTGTCATTTTAGTCGGCCGTTGACACCTACCAATTATGAGCGTGATCAAAGCGAAAACTTGGTAGCGCTATTGAATATTGGTGGTATTCAGAAAAATTGCGATGTCATCAATGGGGTCAAGAGGTCATAGAGAAATTGAGGAGTTATATTTAGATACCTACCTAGGCAATTAAATGTTACAGTTTTTTATTTGGCTGGGTGACAGTAATACCGATAAAAAGGTAACCAGAACACTCAACACACTTTTAAAAAGTGATATAAAATCTTGAAAAGTGATGAAACAAAAACTAGGTTAAATAAGTTACGTAGGTTAGGTTTATAGACTATTTTTTTTTGCTCCAATTATGCTTGAATAGGACCGTCCTTGTTGTTAGGAATCAGAAAACGACTACTTTAAAGTGAAATGAAATAAAAACGATATTTTTTTATTGAAAATAGATATTCTTTTAGTTTTTGGTTTAATGATACCAAAGCGAAAATATACACTTTAATTTATTTTTTTCTTGAAAGTTATTTTTCACTATGAAAACTGGAATGAATGCTACTATCGCTCGGCGGTAATGCGATACCGACTGGAATCGCTCGGCGGAAATGAGTGCAATTGGTGCACAAATATAGTGACAAGTAAAAAGAGTAATAAACTCAAATCAAGTGTTAAAACAGCATTTTTTTAAGTTTTTTACAATAGTATTACATGGAACGGCAAAGTGGTTCATTTGGTCGAATTTTATGTACGTAAGAACTCCCAATCTCTTGCTTCTGGGACTTAACGTATACTTAACGTGTACCAAAACGCATAAGATAAATTTGAGTAAGTCCTCTCCAAAATTCCAGATTTGACAATCCTGTGAGATTTTTTCAATATAAATTTCACGAATCGTGTGCAACATTCAGTAACCATATATCATTTCTCACTGCGGATGCTAATTCGATAATTTCAAACACCTTTGTCCGTTAGATCAGTTCCACCCATGTTTTCACCGCATTGAGCAATATAATCCGGACGCTACACCTGAAAACAATGTTTATAATTTTGAGAAAACCGTTTGACGATTTCGGTACTAACAAATCCATGACTTGTATAAGTAATCATTACAACAGAGTTATCAACCCATTAGAAGTAACATCTCTGTTTGTTTTATCCAATCAAACCTCCTTCGACATCATCCACCGGATGAAGACAGCCGAAGAATCCTTACAAGATAGAATATTTGAGGAGAGTGGTAGGATAAATATATCTTCTAGTAAATTAACGGCTATATCGGTGTTTTCATTTATCATGTCAAAATGTTTCAGAAAGTGAAAATAAAATGCTGGAATTTTACAAATCAAATGTTTTTTTGTGAACGTTACTGCCCGCCAATACTATATGGTATTCTACCAATTTGAGGTCCGCGTTTTTGGGCACAACATTTAAAAATATATTTTGAGTCTCGTTCATGTTTCGCTAGCGACAAGTTGTTGAAAACAAGGTGTTCTCTTGCTGCTTGTTTTGACTCGGCTGGTGATCTGGTTTGGACATCAAAAAGCAGCCGACCGTAGTAGCTATATCGCCTTTATCGGTCTGTACCTCTGTGCCCTGCAGGTGCTTAGTTCCCCACCCACCCCTATGCACTAACACAATTAATATTTCCTATCGCTACATGGAGATGAAGGTAGTAGGTGTACTTCGGGATCGCCAAGAAACGAGTTTTATTAATAATTCCCATAATCACTGAAAATGCCAAATGAAGGTTCCAACATGTAATGACAATAGCGATATACTAAGATTAAAAAACAACAGTCGGAGCAATTTTAAATAAATTTATTTATGTAGACAATCTAAAAAGTTCGATTTTTCACAAAACCGTAGAATTCAAGTAGTATAACACGCTTTTCTTCATAAAATTTATTATAATTTATTTATTTCAAAATAATCCAAGATTTCAAAATATAACAGCATGGAAAATATATTTTTTCACATTAAATATAATTATTCTACTATTCCATAAGGTGAGCTTCAGGAGATCGTGTTTATGGGAGGACTAAGTATAAAGGCGATGTGAAAACAATATTCAAAGACTTATTAAATAACTACAAACGTTATTCAACGTAAAATTTAATATATTTCAATATTCAAATTAACTTCAAACAATATGCGCAATTTTTGAGAATTAGTACTATGACAATGGCTAAAGTTTTTTTTAAATGCTAGATAGTATAGAGTAAGGAAATGTATATTAAGATACAATTATCTCTATTTTTGAGACTGATAATTCGTGGTGGAATTCCATTATAATATATTATAATAAAACAAATAAGAAATAAATAAATAAAAAACTTTATTCCACTTGATTTGGAACTCAACTGGAAATTAACTGGAAATTACACTTAACTGGAATTACCAAATATTTAGAAATTCGACAATCTTAAACGACTTAGTAACAAATAAAATTGATTAAAACCCTATAAACTACCCCTCTCCCCCCTCCCCCATATGTTGTGTATATAAACCGTAGACTGAGAATTTTGTGTACCAGTCTGAAGATGGCTTTGACGAGCTGAAACCGGTTACGGTCAAAATAAAATTAAGTGGAATAAAGTTTTTTATTTGTTTTATTATAATATAATACAATTATCCATGTTCAGGAAGTTAATTTGCTTTTTGAATTGTTCATATTTCAAAGTTTTGGTTACCTTAATTTTGTTTTTTGACAATAATGTATTTATCATCTCACACCCAAATATAAGTAGTTGTCATTCTTAGCTTTGTGTTGGCTATTAGGCCATTGTTTTATCTTGTGCTTATGCTATATGGGGTGAATTTTATAGATGAAATATTCGTTATAAATTTGATATAAGGCGTTTCTTTTACACAATTCTGTGATAGAGTTGGTACATTAAATCCACGAAATATCTCTAAAATTTGGAATTCGTGTGGTTTCCTAGGGATAATTTTAATATTTTCTCTTTAAATTGTTATTATGGGCTGTAAAGTAGCTTTAAAGGTCTCTCTCACCCAATAATGCAATAGGGAGTGTATTAATGCAAGATAGTTTTCTTGTGTAATATGTAGAAGACATTGATCAGTTTTCTTGTTCTTTCCAATGTGAGATTGATTTGGTCTTTCCATTTAAATTTCGATAGTTTTCTTGTTTAATATGTTACGTATATTGTAGAAGACATTGATGAGTTTTCTTGTTCTTTCCACTTTGAGATTGATTTGGTCTTTCCATTTAAATTTTGATAGTTTTCTTGTTTAATATGTTACGTGTATTGTAGAAGACATTGATGAGTTTTCTTGTTCTTTCCACGGTGAGATTGATTTGGTCTTTCCATTTAATTTTTTTATCTATTAAGAATCAGAGATATTTAACATTAGATTTATGATTTAGTTTAGCGCGGTCCATATTATATTTAATGTGATTTCATATTAGATTAATTCATATTTTTTGTGCTCTATTTAATAAGAATGCTTCACATTATTAGGCTAGGAACATTTTTATACTCATTATCAATTATTTTCTAGGTACAAGCATGTTTTATAAATGTCCTGTTTGTGTATTTAAGAAATAATGTTGTACCACCAAAAAAGCACAGAATATTTTGCTCTTAAAAACGTTAATACCGCTGAATGCGCATATTTTTCTTTATTACATAAATCACTCAGATGCTATTCAGATGCATGAATTACAGATTTCTGCTTACTTACCTATGTACATAGTTGAATTTCAAATTTAAAGAACTATGCTTTAATTTCCTTTCCACGATTTCATAGAACGTGGAAGAAGCTCAATAATATTTATTTATTTATTATTTATTGCTTGCCATAAATACAATATAAAATTTTAACACCATTACCGTGAATTGTATTGTGAGAATAAAAAGTACTATGCGCACTTCTTAGAATTCATTAATTGACTCATTTGCGTTAACTTAATTGAAGTTTTTTTACGCTGGTACTATTCGCTATTCGCTTCTGCCCACTTTTATCCGTTGTGGGAGACAAATGGGGCGACTATTTAATTACAGGCGGCCGTTGTAGACGAAATAAATCATTATTACTTTTTACGCTCGTTCCAATTATTTTCTTGAAATGGACAAACTTTGAAATCGCTGCCTTGAGGAAGTCGCCAATGATTTTGCGACCATTCAGGGTTAGTGAATAGTGTTAAATGATTGGCTCAGGTAAATATTATTTCTATTAACTTATTCTTATCAATTATATTTTATTATGATAATGTCGTACTACGGGCCAGCCCCTCATAATGAAAATATATTAACAAACGTGTAAATAAATAAATATTTTCACTATTTTATTTTTGGAATAACTTAATTAGTAAAACGTCAAATTATAATATTTAATTATTGAAGACAATATTAGCGATTCCAAAACGAAAATTTGAAACAGAAAATCGGAAAAAGATACGGTTCATCTAGGACTTAAACCCAGGACCATTGCCTTTTGCATTTAGTTCCTTAATCTTGCGATCATAAATAAAGATAAGCCAGTAAAAATGTGCGGAGAGAAAATGAAGACAACGTTGGTAGTTCTTATTGCCCTGGGTCAACTACATATTATAAACCAATGGGTGCTCAATACTATGCTTATTATGCACAATTTTGAAAGGTAAACGATACATTTAAATAAGAAAATCGGGTATTAGAAAACCTGTTCATAAACTACAAAATCAACCAACTACCACCCCATTTCCCCGCAGAGAGGATAGACTGTCAACAACTTGTTCTTAGTTTCATACTCTCTGTTAGTCTGACTCTTGACATTGCCCGACTCATGTGCCGTGTCTTCCTCGACTTCTTCTAGCTCATGAAACGTGTTCATTATATCAACATGTCTATTGTCCTCTCCTCTCAGAGGTTGATCATCATCAGCCCAATCTGCAGTCAGTATTAAGCACTTACATAATACGCTCTAAGCTAAAACATTACAAAAATGGTCTTCAACCGACGGAACAGGATTGAAATAAACGGGGTTGGATTAAATGCTCAAAACTGAGTAAATTTAAAAAATGTGTTATTAAGGGGTTATACGTAAAATAAGGTGAAAAAAACTTTTGATTACTCATTTTTTATTAAATGTTCAACCAACAGAAAAAAAACTTTTTAAATTAACATTATTTTTACGGGTGTAAATGGACTACTGATGAAAACCATTGTCTTCATCATAACTTCACTAAAAATTATCCAATCTGCAAAAATAAAAAAATGAATGTAATAGTTGTACTCAGTATAATTATAGTATTTCAAACATCAGTCTGTAAATTTAAAAAATATATATTTTTAAAAAAATGTCTAACTATAAAAATAATTAAGATCGTGAAAACAACAATAATTTTTTTTTCACCACATAGCCTTTATAATAATTTTTCAAATTTACTCAGTTTTCAGCGTGCGCAGGGGTAAGTGAGCCCTTAGAGGCGTCTTACGGTGAAGAGCGTGACACTTGTCAGAAGGCAGTTGTAAGAATTGGTAAATTAAAATTAAACAAAATCATGATTATTTAATTATCGCATATTCCGCAACGTAAAAATAAATATACATTGTTTATTTTGTATGAAATGTATGAAAAAATTACGAAGAGAACCGATACAAGTTCATTTTTCACACCATTTTTTCAGTCAAGCTTCTATAATAGTTGCCTTCATGTCACTTATTTGTTGAAATAGGTCAGTATTGTTAAAGTCTGTAAGTGTTCAAGTCTGTAAATAAGTCTTTAGCCTGTTGTTGCCTTGCCCTAACCCGCCCATGTAGTGTATAGTTTCTCCCATCGGCTGTAATGCGGGGTAATCTGTGTATCTGTTGTATCTGTATCTGGTGGCGCCCGCGACTTGTGTCATCGGATTTTTGGGTGACCATCAACCCTCAAACAAAAAAAAGTTTCTTTTGGAAAAATCTAATAAATTTTTGTTTTTTGTTTTTGGGGTGTTATCCCGTGTTGCGCTAACTCCTTGTTTAGCCAACGTTTCGGACCACATTCCAGTGTCCATCATCAGGGCAGATGTGTTAACACCCCAAAAACAAATAACACAAATACTTTTGGCCGTGAAAATCTTAAATCATAATCTAATAAATTGTTTAATATACTGTTTCGTTTTCTACCGCATTTTTGTAAATTTATTTTCTTCGAATATTGTACGAACTTTTTTCTTTTAAATACGAGTTCCTGCTGCTCGGAGCCAGTGGCATTTCATGTTGGGATTTTTTGTGTGGCTAAAGAAGTTGGGGGGTGATAAGATTTTGAAAGGGAGGGAGAAAGATATAGACACGATTTGAAGTACCTAGTTTTCAGATTTGGTAACTAAACCAAACTAAAGTCATTTTTAAATTACTGTTAAAATACACAGTACAGGTGTGGACAGAAGAATTTTTTATTTCTTGCTGAGAAATCCCGATGAGTTATAAAACTCATTGTAGGCCGGGAGGAACTTACAATACATAGACGGGAGTTAATGCGTATAAATTTACATTGGTGTTTTGATATCAAAATTATAAGTTCACATGAAAAAAAAAGTACATTAATAGTAAAAGGTAGGAATTTACAAAAACACAGTAGATATATTCACAGCTGCACGTACTCCTCACTAGGGAGTAGGTATTCCTGTTCCTAGGCGGATGTTATGTCAAGATTTCCTCATCATCGTGTTTGTTGATTTCCACCATTCCATCCTCCTTCCATTTCGAGCAACAACGTGTCGATTCTGAATGATACTCTTTAACTGGCACAACACTGTCTAAGTATATCACATATACCTACTTATTCTTTTCTCAATACTTATCAAATATAATTCTACGTAATATTATGATATTTTTAGATGTCGATTGATATATTGATATATTATTTCATAATATGGTATGCCGAGGAAGATGAAAGAAGGAGATGGTTCACATGCTGAACCTTTATCCTCTTACTAAGCAAAATTTCACGCGTATATTTTTTTTATTATTTTTTTTTTTAAAAAGAAAGACAAACATTCCCGGGTTACAAATAACCTGACAATATTTGAAAATCTCCTACTACCACCACAGTAAGCGGAAAATGTTGCTTGTGTTGTGGTGGAGGACTTAGCCAGCCGAGGAATTGAACACACTACGCCTGGGTGGGACCCAAACGCGATGTCAACTCGGCCACCGACCGATAATATTATTACGATAAATTAATTAGTCACGCGGCTAGCCCATTGTTCCCACCTGTCCCATCATTTTGGCGATCTCAGAGATGTAGGAATGTTCCTTAAAGTTTTTTGTTTGTATTCTGGTACAGCTATATTTCTGCTAAACGTTTAATCATTAAATATGGAAAAACTTTTTCACGTAAAACAAAACATGATTATTTTTATAAATGTTTTTCTCGTGAGAACCAATATGTAATGGATTTTTCCTTGCTGTAGAGCTATTCTGATGAGTTGTAAAACTCATTTTAGCACGGGAGAAATTTACAATAATATAATGGGAACTATTACAATTTTACAAAGGTATTTTCATATAGATCAAAATTATTCATTTCACTTACCTACAATAGCGTACAAAAATAAAAAAGAGCAGTAATTGATATAAAGAAAAGATACAATCTTGTAGAACAAACACCAAGTAAAAATAGCAATTATAATAAACAATAGAATAACGTAAAGCACAAACCCGAAATAAGAATTTTTGATGTGGCGCTTATTCAGACACACATAGGTATACATAGTATACGGATGAATTCAAATACGGGAGAAAAGAGAGAGAAAAGTTTCGGAGCATAAAAAGTGCATGAGATCTCACACGAATATACGTACTTGTTAATATAAAACTTTAAAGTTCTTGTTCTATTCTTACTGCCATTGTAGAAGGTTATCTCTAGCAAAAGCCTAAGTTTGCATATGAAAGGTAAACATGGCAATGTGAATGGCAACTTAAACAGAAACGTGGTATTGTTGCAATGCGTCTATGATTACGCCGATTCTACTTAACCCTTTCCTTACCAGAGTTCTTCTGGAGGAACACGAAGGAAAAACATTTATTTCTCTTGATTTTACGAACCAAATAGCCCCGTATTTTGCATATCGCTTGAGGAAGATATTGCTTATAAGGAATAGAACAAATGTCGTACTGGAAACACATAATATTACTGTTATTACGAATTAAAAACGCGTGTTTTGCAGCTTTTAACGGTTTGACATTTCTCGGATTTCAACATTATTTTAAAGGTAAGATATCGCACATTTTTGTTGAAAATAATTATTATATTGTATATACATGTCTAATCTGATATGTAAATATGATTTCCATTCAAAAACATTGGTTTTTCATTTTGTTTTCGGTAATAACATTCATGTTCCTGAGCTGGCACTTTGGTCGTTCGTGGATGTTTTTCATAGAAATCTTTCTTTGGCCTTTAATATTGTTTTACTTGTTTTTATTTGATTCTTTCAAGATATTTTAATTAATTTTATTATTTTCCGGTAGATTTAACTTATTTTATTCATTTTTATAGATGGAGCATCGTGGTTTGACACATGAGGAGATCACCGTGATGCAGGAAGGAGATATTTCCGACATGGAGTTGGAGTTGGAAGATGAAGATGAAGATGAAGAGGGCTGGTCAGTTGAATATTTCCAGGATGCTGCAGAGGAAACCAATGTGGAGGCATTGAGCCAAGCTCTTGGAATGGATGTGGGAATCCATGTTAGTACTTTTGTCATTATTTCTTATTGTTATATTACAGCGATTATTGCGTTTGAAGTAGATTTAAATATGAACAAATTTGGGTTTTAAATAAAACCATAAAGTATATATTTTTAATTAAAGACTTTGGAAGAGAGGCAGCAGCCAGTGGAAGACGAGCTAGAGTCCTGCACCGTGCCTCAAGGACAGCCCAGTGAAGCCTCAGCTTCCCATGGACGGAGAACCGATCTACGGTGGATCAAGAAAGATGTCGATCATGTGGACTCCTACTGTGATGTTACTTTCTCAAAACCACCACTGGATATGTCTGCTCTACAATATTTTTTATGTTTCATAGATGAAAATATTATAAAAAATATTGTTGAGCAGACAAATTTGTATTCGCTTCAAGAAAATAGCACCAGCGTCAACACCACAACATGATGGGTATCCTTAAGTATCCGGCATTCCACCTTTACTGGGCCAATGATACGAGTATCTCTCTCATCGTTGATGTCATGCCTAGAAATTGTTTCATTAAGTTACGCTGGTGTCTTCATTTAAATCACAATAGCTCGTTGATTCCAAGAGAACAAGAGGGTTACGACAAATTATTTCAAATAAGGCCGATGGTAAATGCCCTCCTTGAAAATATGGCTAAGATCGAACCTGAGGAATTCAATTCTGTAGACGAGCTCATGATACCGTTCAAAGGAAGAAGTAATTTGAAACAATATATTAAAAACAAGCCACACAAGTGGGGCATCAAAATCTTCTCCTGAGCGGAAGCCAGTGGGCTCGTCTTTGATTTTGAAATTTACACGGGCAAAAGCACGAATGTCGGTGTGTCTCCAAAGAGAAAGAAATTGTTTTGTTTTATTTCACCACTAATATTTTTTGTTCTATTTGTTTTTCTTACGTTAATTTAGGGCAATGGTCCGTTTTTTAAAAAAATACATATATTTTGATTTTTTCTTTTTTACTAAAATTATTTTGGCATAATATTAAATTGCAATTTAATATGCTTGCCTTTACAAATTAATAGAATAGATTTTTGTGTATTTATTTTCTATTTAACCCATTAAAAACACTTTAAAATTATGTATGCTCCTTGTACTACCCGTTCTTTGACTTACACCCCCTAAGCCCCAATGTTCTTCCTCAGGAACATGAAATATTTCGAAAACCGTATGGAAACAAAAATTATTTTTTTTTGTAAAAATATTGAAAAAAATCACAGAACTCAAAAATGTAGACAAATATTGTTTTCGTTGGCTGGAAAAAGTCTGGTATTGAAAGGGTTAAATATGAATTAGGAGACTGTTGAATATTTTACTCCGATTATAGTATAGAGTTATTTTAGATTACATTTAATTATTTTATTATTCATCACTTACTTGTATTATTTCTTGAAATCATTGTCCCCTCATTTTATGCTAATTTTAAAGTGTTTTAACACATTCGCGCTTCCTTGAATCGGATTTTCTTCCTAGAAATCTCTTATCCTTCCATCTTTTATTAACTTGTCAAATAATACCAAAGAAGACTGGTCTAGACAAATACTCGGCGATAGAGTCAATATAGTTTATTATGTTGTTTTATCATTTCGTCACTTTGGTTTGACAAGGTTCTAACTGAAATTTTAGACCAAAATGACCTATGAATGGGAAAACGTTTCTTTGGCTCATATCTACATCCAAAAATTGTTGAACTCCTTCTGTTGAGTATTAACGAAGTTTGTAATGTGCCAAAGTTCTAACATCAGAAACTTATAATTTTCATTTATTTTGATAAGGTTCTTTGAACCTTGTTCAACTGATTTTTTATTCCTAACTGACATTTTGAAACAAAATTTGTTTAGTGTTAAATGGTGTGTTGTATTTTCGTTTTGTTCTCAATAAAATAAAAAATTGGGATTTTTCTGAAGGTATCCGAAAATAAAAACTATTTGAAAGCAGATAAAATACGCTTTTAAATTTTACTATTAGAAATAAACATAATTTTTAAAACATTAAAATCAAACATATAAAAGTTTTAAAAATGACTCAACTTACGTTATTTCGTCTCTAAGCACTGACCAAAATTTACTGAAACGAAATAAAAGCCACTTATTTTGTTAGACAAATGTACTAAAAACATTATGGCCACTTCATTTTTTTGTCTTTTTTATAAAAATAATTTATCAAAAATTCTAATTAAAAATTTCTAATTGCGATCGGAACCTTTGGTTTCATAGAAGTGTACATTTTATTTATTCTGTTGTTAAGTTGTGTATTTGAATACGGAGCTTGGTATTTTTATCTTCCTAACATTAAGTTAAGTTAAGTTCGTATTTCTAACAATGAGGGAAGGAAAGAATTATATAAACGATTTCTCTGAGACCAAATGAGCCTTCCTTAAAAACGAACAAATTGACAGTGAATAGGTATTGATTTGGAGGTTAGGTGTATTATTCTGTTGTGTAAATAACTGTTTTTAAATACGTCTGTAAATTCTTTAACTATTAATTAGTGTTATAAAAATAAATATAAAGGTAATTAAGCTTTCAATATGAATATATTCCATAAATAATGTGTACTTTTACTTCAATTAATACTTGCATATCAACAAAAACTATCCAAACTTGTTGAACCAGGTTCCAAGTAACGTTAGAACCTTGTAAAGTTAAGTATTGTGTTCTTGCTAGTCGAACAAAGTTCCAACTTCACAAGTAGGTATGTTCTAGAACAGAGGTTCCCAAACTTTTTTGTGTCGTAGACCCCTTGCCATGTTTTTCTGTTTTTGGTAGACCCCCTACTTACCTGATATTGATTTTTTGTAAATTTCTAACTGTAGTGAAGTTTAGTGTTAAAAACTCAAAGTAAAAACACATGTTCAGTTTTATACATTTATTAATTGATTTTAAATTAAAACTACTCAAAATAAAATATTGTATCTGTTATATAAAATAAACGTAACATAAAATAAACTAAGCAATAAGTAAATGTTTTTAGTGGGAATGATGAACCTGATGCTTTAATTATAAATTATCAACATTTGGCGTCAATTTTGTAAAGTTTAATCTTAAGTCTCCTCGGCTAATGATGTCCAGTCTGTTTCTTTTTTTCGGTAGGAGGTTGGTAACAGCGCTGAACCCCCTTTCCACTAGGTATGACGATGGAAAGGAAATTAAAAATTTCCTCGCTATATTCCATAATACGGGATAAGTAACGGGTATGTTTTTTTGCAGCCAGAAGTGCTGATATCCGTGCTTAAACTGAACCTTAAGTTCTTCGTTTGTACTTATTTCAGTCAGTTCCTCTTGTTTTATGACATTTGTTTCTTCTATGTCACCATATGGGTTAATTATCCACGGTGGTATTACCATAGTCAAAACATCCTCAAACCTAGTTTCAAAATCTGAATAGAGGGCATTTAAATGTTGAACGTATGTTGAAACGTCGTCTTCCTGGCAGTGTATATGTCTTCCTGGCAATGTATATGTCTTAATATTATAAGATAGTATAATGTAAGTAAATAGGTACTATCAGTGTATGTTGAGATCCATTATTGTGGACCCCCATTTTCATTTCATGGACCCCCAATTTTTTTTTTCGCTGACGTAGACCCCTTGCAGGTTGTCATAGACCCCTGGGGGTCGATATAGACCACTTTGGGAATCACTGTTCTAGAATCTAAAATATACATATAATTTATAAATTTCTTCGTTTATAATGAAAACTACAATACTATATATTAGACCAAACCATAAATTCAGCATTTGTTATAGACATAATGAGAAATTGACCATGTAATGTTTATAACCCCATAACTCAGAATAAGGAAATGTTCGGTTAGAACCTTGTCAAACCAAAGTAAAGATACTTATTTATGTGTTTATTGATTTGACGGCCTATTTTACGAACGAAAAGATTAATCCTAAGTGTTCCGAGCATAAAGAGACTCATTAAGATAAACTCTTATATTGACCACATCCCGTAAAATGGTATACAATGTATACAATGGTATACAATGGTCATAAAAGTATGTATAGCTTAAGTCATTAGTTAAAAGTCTTAGTTTTAAATCACTCGACATTAGTCTTAGTTATAAGTCTCTCTCTATCTATGAAACTTACTATAAACCAAAAGTAATTAAGTCTAAGTGATCAATGCATAAATTAAGTTGTTAAGCGCCCTTGAGGTGATTTTCTCACGAAAACGGCGCTATATAAATAATCCAATCATTATTAAAGTATAAACTTAAATACTTTTCAAGGATTGCTTTTAAAGTCTTTATCGAAATCTACGAGTCAATACGCTTTATTAATTGTGATTGTGTAATTTTCGCTAAAACAATGGGTTACCTTTACACAAACAAATAATACACTTTATTAATTGTGTTTGTGTCATTTTCGCTAAAACAATAGGTTACCTTTACAAAAACAATTAATACGCTTTATTATTCGTGATTGTGTCATTTTCGCTAAAACAATGGGTTACCTTTACAGAAACAGTTAATAAGCTTTATTGATCGTGATTGTGTCATTGTCGCTAAAACAATGGGTTACCTTTACATAAGCAGTTAATACGCTTTACTAATCGTGATTGTGTCATTTTCGCTAAAACAATGGGTTACCCTTACAGAAACCCGCCGAGTATTTTTTTTAACGGACCACTCGTAATTTATCACTATTTCACCTTATAAGTTATTCCAACTGTGATTTTAAAGTGGTAAACAAATATTTCCAAAACGTTAGGGATTTTTTGATAAAAAACCAAAGTTTACACAAGAACATAATTTGCTATTTGTGAAAGTGCACATAATTTAAACTTATTTTCCACTTTACTCATTCTAATCGAACCGGTAACTAACTTACTCAAAATCAAATGCATAAAATAATTAGCGACGGATGTTGACATTGAGAAATCAACCAAGTCAAAGTTAGTTCCACCGTGAAATCTCTTTAAAAGAGTACGATTTATGCAAAATAAAATAATTGATAGAAAAATTATATTACCGGTGTAATAAAATATGTATCTGTCATATTATTGGGGCAGGGAAAACACAATCTCTGTGTAAAACTTATACACAATATCAACACTATTTAATACATTCCCTTTCCATTTCCAAAAAAGGTGGTCACTTGTAGAGGGCCCTTCTATTGAAACCATCATCAATGCCTCCACGTGTTACAATCCGTTTCATGTGGTCCTAATAAATTACACCCGCATTTAACGAATTTGAACGATGATTGGCGCGTCTCTGATAAATAAGACGTCTCTGATGAGTATGACGTCTCTGATGAGTAGGACGTCTCTGATGAGTAGGACGTCTCTGATGAGTAGGACGTCTCTGATGAGTAGGACGTCTCTGATGAGTAGGACGTCTCTGATGAGTAGGACGTCTCGGATGAGTAGGATGTCTCTATAAATACTAAAACTTAGTGGGAAATATTATCAACTTTCTATGAACGCATGAAACCTTCTAATATTTCTACAGCAACGCTGAAATAACGTTTTGATTCTACACAAGTGTGCAAACTCCATTCAATTGTGTTTATTCGCGAATACATACATTTAAAACCTGCTACATATTTAGTTACATAAATAGTACATAGGTTTGTAACACAGATTATTTCTTAAAAAATCGTATACTGTAGGATAACGTCATTTAAAATTAAATTAAAATAAACAGATGTGGAAATACTAAAGACGGGTAATTTCACAGAATATGAAAAATTCATCAGATTTCAAAGTTAAAATTCAAGTTCGGTGAACGTTTCATTCGAGTTTATTTAACGCACTAGACAAAAAAAAACACCAAGGAGAAAATATATACTGTCTTCACCAAAATGACCTCAAATTCAGTCCACTAATTCTACACATGAACATTAGAAGCATACAAAAAAGTACTCAAGATGTCATTGCAAAAATCTCATCTAGTATTTAGAGTACTCTGGACAAATAAAATAAATATATAGGAATTTTCGTTGACCTAAATAAAGCATTTGAAAGCATTTTCCATGAAAGACTTGTATTAAAATTAAAGGAAAATGGCATAAACTACATAACCTTTAAATGAATAGAAAGCTACTTAACAGAGAGACCTCAAATTGTAAAATTAAACCAAACATTTATTACATCACTAACAAGTAAATTTGGCATTCCTCGAGGAACGGTTCTCGGTCCATTATTATTTCTAAGATATGTAAATGATATTTTCCAACAGAAAATTAAAGAGGAATTAATTGCTTACGCAGATGACACTGTATTATTAATGAAATGTTAAACATGGGAAATCGTTAACAATCTTGCAAATGAAGATATTAATGCTTTAAAATAATTTGATAATAACCTGCTCGCACTTAATTAAAAAAATACAATATATGTATTTAAGGTATACATGACCATATATGAACCTTAATATTATATTTTGCAAAATATGTATGTATTAATGTAACCCATATGATGTATATTAAAATAATAAAAAAAAAAAATTAAAAAAAAAAGTATTATTCTTCGTAAAGAAGATACCTAATCAGAAAGTTAGTATTATAATTCCACGACAAAAATTGTGATAATATAAACTGTAAACAACACGATTCTATTTGTACTGTAATCAACTCTTCTTCTGAAGTTAAATATCTCGGTGTGATCATTGATCAAAACCTGAAGTGGAACAGCCAAGAAGAATAAAGAACAGTAAAGAGAATAAGGAAATGTATATATATATATTATATATTTTACATTTCATTATTTATATATTTGTTAGGTTAAGAAATATTTTAAATGTGAAAACAATCAAAAATGTGTACTATACCCTTGTCCACTATTTGCTTATCTACGGAATCATAGGCTGGGGAGGATCCTATAAAAACAATCTAAACTCTGTAAAATTTCCACAAAGAATCATCATAAAAGTAATACTAAAAAAAATCTACCTTCTCAACAGAATCACTATTTAAATTCCAGTACCAAATGTCAATGACATATTTAAGCAAGCTTCCATTATAAAATGTGCCAAGAAAAAAATAACAAAGAATACCAAGTATTTTACAAACTAATGAGAAATGGAAATCAATTTATTACTCCTTAATTTAAAACAACGGAAATGCAAAACCATTATATTTACCAAGCTATAAAAAACTACAATAATCTCCCTTCTGTACTGCGCTGTATTGTCAACCAACCAGAACAAATAAATGAAATAACATTAAAAAAAAATCAAAAACAACGTAAATTAAACATTACATTGTAAAATCTATATTCTATACAAAAAATATTTTTACAACATAATACCTGTTGATAATAATATATGTAAGAATAAATGTAAGAATCGTGGCTCCCTTATCAGACACAAGAACTTCTCTTTTCTGATAAGGTATACAAAACCAATGATGATCTAAAATGTAATATTGTTAAATATTTATGTATCTATATTCCTCATATTACAATAAAAAATAAAAAAAAAATAAAAAAAAGTTCTGTTATTATTTTACCACGAGTCGGATGTTTCACAGTACATGAATAGTTACATAAGTTCAATAGGACTTTCACAGAACTTGAATATTAACTTGAAAATTTGATGAATTGTTCAAATTTTGTGAAACAACCTGTCCTTAGAACATTGTCCTAGATGTTGTTCATTCAATTTTTTTAATGAATTAAATTACTGATACAATAACACTTCAAAACCATCACAAGAAACACCTACCTTTCAACACAATCAAGCCATAATTTATTGTTTTAAATGTGCGTGAATCAATGTGTTATGTCATCTATGTATAATAAACGCTCCTGTTAATATTTCTATTGATGTACCTACTAGTATTATTATTACAACACCCATCAATAAACGTCGGAGACATTTCACTTACTAATACAAGTAATGAATCTGAAAAAATCGCAGACCATTTCAATGATTTCTTTAATTCAATCGGTCCTAACCTTTCCAATCATATCTTGTTTCAGAACATGAACTCGCTAAAAAAATATCCCTGGCCCCCTTGAGATATAGTCCATTTATTTTCACTCCCACCACAGAACTAGAAATTATAAAAATCATTTCTACATTAAAAAGTAGCTACTCAACAGGAATAGACAAAATCTCTACTAAAATTACTAAGCACCTGAAAGTTTTTATTGCGAAGCCTCTCCAGCATATTATAAACATCAGCCTCCAATCTGGCATATTCCCAAACTCTCTCAAACATGCTTCAATCATCCCCATATTCAAATCAGGTGGCAGATCCTCCCTTAATAATTACAGGCCAATATCCCTATTGAGCACAATTTCCAAAATCATTGAAAAGGTAGTAAAACTAAAACTCTTCAAGTTCCTCGGGGATAATAAAATCGTATCAAATAACCAGTATCGTTTTCGTAAGGATCGTAGTACCGCAGATGCAATTGCAACCTTTACCAAACTGATATCTGATAACCTCGATAGAGGTAATAAACCTCTTGCTGTCTTTCTAGATCTTTCTAAAGCTTTCGATACAATTTCACACCACATTCTTCTAAAAAAACTGCAACCGATTGGGATAGAAGGTTTTTTTTTTTTTTTTTTATATTTACTCCACACAGGAGGCCCTGAAGAAAATAATTTCCCTCAGGGCCTATGTCATCTTTGGGGATGCTGTGTGGAGGATCTTTTTGTGGAGAGGAAGGAGTGAACATGGGTCTTGAAGAGTCCCATGTTGTAGGAGGGAGGAAACACCGAGGCCGGCAGTTCGTTCCACAGCCGAGCTGTTGAACTTAAGAACGAATCGTAGAAGCGACCCGTTCTCATGTGACAAGTGTCAACTGTGTACAAATGTTGGGCGCGCGTTTGGCGTGTATCCCGACTACGCACCGGTGCCGAAGGGATCAATGACGCTAGTTCCTCAGAGCATCTTCCATTGTAATACCGATAGAACAAGGACAGCATACCTACCTGACGCCTGTGCTCTAAAGATTGCAGTCCGTTTGTTAAGATTGGGGAATCTATCAAACGGACTGCCCGTTTCTGCACAGAGTCAAGGGTTTTTTTCAGGTATTTTGGGGCTCCAGACCAGAGATGGCTGCCAAATTCGACAGTAGGGCGCACTTGCGATTTGTACAGGGTGAGCAGTTGTGTGCTATTAAAGTATCTGCGGGCCCTGTACAGTACGCCCAGCTTCTGAGAGGCCAACTTTTCTCTACTTTAGGTACTGCCCTGATATGGTTTAAAAACTACCTCACACAGATATCACAAACAACTGTCATTCACTCCAATCAGGAATATAGAAGTAAACGTTTACCAATCTCCTACGGTGTGCCCCAAGGAAGTATTCTAGGTCCACTGCTATTTCTCGTATATATGAACTCCTTATTGAATTTGGACATTGACAGTAATATCATATCTTTTGCAGACGATACGGTTATAATATTTACAAGTAAAAAATGAAAAAAATCAATAGAGAAAGCTAATTGTGGACTGAACAAAATAAAAAAAATTGTTAGACTATAATCTCCTCACCATAAATGTTCAAAAAACACAATTCATGCATTTCTCAATCCATAAATTTAAGCTCACAGAAAACCTTCCTAAACTAATCATTCACACTTGCTCACAAAACCTAGACACATCTCCACTTGTGCATGCCCATTTCTCAATACGTCTATTGAAATAAAGTACCTAGGTGTCATTATAGATAACCAATTTTGTTGGGATGCCCACATTAGCTCCATAACAAAGAGACTTCGGAAGTTATACTACATTTTCTACTCTCTTCGATCTATCCTTGACATAAAGACTTTGAGAAGTGTTTATTTTGCTTTATTTGAATCGAAAGCAGTTTATGGCATCATAGGACGGGGAGTTTGCACGGCATCCATTCTCTACCCCCTAGTGACTGTTCAAAAACTTGTGCTAAGGATCGTCCTCAAATGTTTCTCTTCTCATCCATCTGAACTACTTTTTAGGAAACTCACAGTCCTAGACATTCGCCAACAAGACAATTCTCATCCACATCTGGAAAAATGGTTTGATAAACTATACAGAAAAAAAATATAAATACACGCTACTCAACGCATATAAACTGCAAAATTCCTACAGAAAAAACTACCTTCTCACAGAGACAATATTCAACGCACTAAATAATGGCATCAAAACATCAAGATCAATTACTCAATTTAAAACCGGTGTCCATAAATAGATATCTGAAAAGGGACGAAATTTTTTAAGGAACAAATGAATCCATACCACCACTAAAAGTTTTTTTTAAGGGAAAAATGAATCTATACCACCATTAAAAGTTTTCATTTTTAAATTACCATAATATTGACAGAAAGATTAATTATTTTTTGCATTAATTATGTAAATTGGTTTAACACCACTGAAAGGTTTCATGTACTTTAGGATTGCTTCAGTATTTGTTAAGAACAATACTGTGACAATATTTTTTTCACTCTAGTATTATTAGCCGGAGTTCAAACAATAATCTATAATGCTGAAGAATAATGTATCCATATATGTGTCACTGTAACTCACACATACTTATCAACTTTTTACCATATTTTTACATTTGCTTACCTAGTACTCATTTTGATGCTATAGGTATATAATATTAATAACTTCTGATACTTTTTTTTTCTCCTTTAAATTCTTTACTTTTTACTGTATGTCTTATATTCCATACTTTTTTAAAAATATTTTGATATATTCTTTCAAATTATTTTAATATATTTCACAAACCATATTAAAACTATATACTCTATATTTTCTTTAAAATTGTATACTTTTATATTATTTTAATTTCTTCTATATTTCACAATTGATTTATTAATTTTTTGTACCGTTTATTTAATAAACAACCATGAAATGGGCATGTGCCTAGCTTGGTGGTTTTAACACACCTAAACACTGTAAAAACCAGTAAAAACACTGAATAAAGAAAATAAATAAATTATAATGATGATTAAATATTCAGGCTACCTGCAAACAAGTAAAGTTGCCTTGTTGTAGCGTTTTTTGGCTCCTATTTTAATATACATTCTTGCTTTATATCTATTTATAGCTCAGGTTGGAGCTATTTTTTCGGAATATTCTTTGACTATGGCAATGAAATGATGTTACTAGTACCTATATAAGTTACGCCATTGCCGGAAAATTGTAACACAACAGAGAGTATAATAATAATATTGAAGTAGTCAGGATGCTTGCGACACATTCTACAAACACGTGTAAATAGTGTAATATATGTGTGGATTTATGTATTATTGTTAAGTACAAACATTATTTTTCATTAACGTTGTATACGAATCAAACTCGTAAGTTTGTATGCTATCTATACGTACGTGTACGTACGTCAATTGGGTATGTTTGAAGTTCTTCCGAATATTGTCATTTTTTTCGAGCAATTCAATAAAACTTCAGATAAGTCTCACGAAAATTTATTAACGTTTTTTCGAAACTAATGTCATAATCATAATCAAATAGAAAAAACCTTTGTGGATTTCTTGACTACTGTGATTTTTTATGGATTTATGTTTCTCGTGAGTGGCAATACCTTCCTTCCCTCATTAAAAAGCAATAACATTTTTACTGAGAACAAAAGTAACTGATAAATGAGTATGGAGGAAACCACATTTTAATATTATTGTGATTCTCCGGCGCACGTGTCCGGCATTTGTTATAGTTGGAAAACTAGGATATCATTGGCATTTCTCACGAGCAACGTTATTTATTCACAAAACATAAATCTGTTATTACACATCGATCAGTTAGTATTAACTTTCAGTTAATTTGTTCCGCTTGAACTAACCAACAATATCCATTGTTAAAGTAAACAACCTGAACATTCTAATTGTGTATAAGTAAATGTTTGAAAATAAATCGAATCCAATCAAATACATTGGGATATCTTTGTGAAAAATGATTTTTGCCGAATCGGAATGTCATTAAAGCTGTAATTTGTTTATCAATCAAACCCGCGCAGCAATTTAACGACCGTGTGTTTAATAGCAAACCATTTATTGAACAATGGACCTAATCCACGCTTCATTTAACTAAAATAGTTATAAATTAATTTCGTCATGAAGAATTTATAGGAGGACACTTCCTGTCAAATAAACTTTAATTAATACCTAAGTAATAGGAATTTATTAGTCAGAATTATAGAAGCTTTGTGTACACTACACAGTGTACACGTCCTCAAATAAACAACTACTAAAATTCTGTAAACTGTTTGCTAGGCCCACGCAGGATTTTTAAAAATAATTCAGTATAAGTTCAACAAGACACCAATGTGTCTTAATAAATTTTCTTAGAATCTTTCATAGCTCGTAAAACTATTCATTGCTTTAATAAAATCATTGGCACAGAAATATCTTTTAAAGCTATACCTGCTTCTAGAAAACATATCCGCTACTGGTACTCTCCCGCTATCTCCCTCTAGTTCCTTAGTTATTAAGCTCGATACTTAGTTATACCTCCCTTAAACTCGATAATACTTTTAGCTGTTTAAATTTCAAACCAGTAGGTGTACTTGCTGACAGCTTTTGACACCTTTTCCGTTTAAAACCATTAACATATTTTAGAATCTTAGATTAGAGCCTTGGTTTATTTCCATTTTATTATCCATCAACTATACTTGCAACAGCAGGCAACGCCCAAAAACAGGCACCAAGGAACTACACGATATTAAACATGAACCCCCATCCTGTTCATGTTACGTTAAATGGGTAGGTGCTTTAACTTTTTAGTAGGCAAAGAAATATTGAAAGTTACATACCGAACCATCCTTTTCCCAGGTTGTGATTGGTTTTTCATCGGAACATCATTAACACATCAACGCAATTGTTTAAACTGTTCTAACTCGTCAGCCATCCCAAATATTTAACCAAATTCTAAAATATTTCTTTTAATGTCCTGTCAAGTGGTTATGTTTAATCTACCGCATAACGACATAATAGTGAATCACCCACCAGTCATATCGTATTCCCAGAAATGTGATCGTCGCTACAGATAAATTAATGATTGTTTATGTTCTAGTTTTGGCAAATCCGTGGTGACTATTTTCCGTCGTTAGAAATATCAGAATTTTTAGATTTATTTCGGTTCAGTGACTCACATATAGTGTGTATAAATAATGGCGATGGTTTGATATTTACAAAAGTTTTACCTTGATTCTTTTTATGGTTATTCTCATTACTCATTTTCTAGCCAACGTTTTGGACAGCGTTACAATGTTCATCGTCAGAGAAGATATGTAGAATTTATCCGGTATTACGACTACACCAAAACAAAATCCAGGACATGATCGTTATTCTACTTCTTTTTTAATCGTTCCTGTATTATTGTGGATCACATCCTTGCAATTTCCGCGATTAACATATTTTCACTTGATTATCGTCGATCATCATCCTTTGCTTCTTTTGCTTTCTACTTTGTAAGTGACCAAGTTTGGGTCAAATATTCAATTTTAGCTTAGGTAATTAATGTATCCAAAATATATCTGGAGTCGGTTTAGGCAAACAGTTGGCATTAAAGGCTTCTATCAAGTTACCAGAACTACAAAAAGTTGGCATTAAAGGCTTCTATCAAGTTACCAGAACTACAAAAAGTTGGCATTAAAGGCTTCTATCAAGTTACCAGAACTACAAACAGTTGGCATTAAAGGCTTCTATCAAGTTACCAGAACTACAAAAAGTTGGCATTAAAGGCTTCTATCAAGTTACCAGAACTACAAACAGTTGGCATTAAAAGCTTCTATCAAGTTATCAGAACTACAAACAGTTGGCATTAAAGGCTTCTATCAAGTTACCAGAACTACAAACAGTTGGCATTAAAAGCTTCTATCAAGTTACCAGAACTACAAACAGTTGGCATTAAAGGCTTCTATCAAGTTACCAGAACTACAAACAGTTGGCATTAAAGGCTTCTATAAAGTTACCAGAACTACAAACAGTTGGCATTAAAGGCTTCTATCAAGTTACCAGAACTACAAACAGTTGGCATTAAAAGCTTCTATCAAGTTACCAGAACTACAAACAGTTGGCATTAAAGGCTTCTATCAAGTTACCAGAACTACAAACAGTTGGCATTAAAGGCTTCTATCAAGTTACCAGAACTACAAACAGTTGGCATTAAAGGCTTCTATCAAGTTACCAGAACTACAAACAGTTGGCATTAAAGGCTTCTATCAAGTTACCAGAACTACAAAAAGTTGGCATTAAAGGCTTCTATCAAGTTACCAGAACTACAAACAGTTGGCATTAAAAGCTTCTATCAAGTTATCAGAACTACAAACAGTTGGCATTAAAGGCTTCTATCAAGTTACCAGAACTACAAAGAAGCTGTCAAATAAAGCCTTCTATGTTGGAAGAAATAAAATTAGCAAAAAACCTCTGCACCGAACATTTTATTCCATATGTCAATAAGGCATTTCATTGGGGTGGAATAGAAGTGACGTCTAATTTTGTAAAAGCCGACTTTATGTCAATTTTTTAATGATGAATCAGATACTTTGAAAAAAAAATAGATTCACCTAGTCCTGAATTCATTAATATAAAACGACCGGTCTTAAAAGCTATTGTTTTATTTTATATTATACTAAAACAGATATGAAACTTTTTTCCACTAAATTTTATTTACCGTAACCGGTTTCAGCTCGATAAAGCCATCTTCAGACTGGTAGATACTAATTATGCTTAGTTTACAGTTTATATACAAAACATATTTGGAAATACCAAAATAATTAGAAATTCGACAGTCTAAAACGACTTAGTAACAAATGTAATTAATATAATTGATTAAAAACCCTTGAAGACCACCCCTCTCCCTCCCCCATATGTTGTGTATATAAACCGTAGACAAAGAATAATTTGTACCAGTCTGAAGATGGCTTTATCGAGCTGAAACCGGTTACGGTCAGTAAAATTAAAGTGGAAAAAAGTTTCATATTTGTTTTATTGTAATATATTATAATAGAATTCCACCATGAATTGTCAGTTTCAAAAATAGAAATATTATTGTTTTATTTTGTTTAAGTTCATAAAATAGGCGGGATACCTAAAAACATAAATATATGGATGTTTTAATACATTACAAAATTGATAATAATGACAAAAATAATTAGTTGAAAGACAAACAAGCATGGGTAAAAGGTAGAAAAACAATTTATTATTGTTACCTGTACTGCTACACACTTATTTAATAGGTACAAATCCTGCGGCGGCCTAAATACTAGCTTAATTAAGGGCTTCATCGCAATATCAATTTATTGACAATGTGAGCAAAGCGATCTAAAAACCACATTTTTTGTAAAAAAAAAAAAAAAATTGGATTTTGAATAATGTAACATACACATGGCGATGAAATACTCCTATGACCCAAGTGCCTTGTAAATGGGTAAATTTATGTGCCTGTATCAAACACCGTTATTGGACCATACTAAATAAATAACTTTCTCACGTTAGCCTCCCGGTTTGTTTATTTGATTTTCCTATCATTGAACTAACGATACTGCCCCCCATTGCTATAAAATGCCCTTTATCTTAACATGTATTGTATACAGCTTAAGTGGGCATGATATCTTAATAATATTGTATTCTTATCTATTTACCGTTGATAAATAATGAACACGGAATCCACTGACCTTGATTTTTTTCAGTGGCGCCACCAAATATTATCTGACCAATCCATGGAAGTTTTACCAAATTATGTACTATTATGAAAACTTTACTATTATCATACGAAGGACAGGTTGACAAGGACTCTAAGGAGGCATGCACGTAATAATCAATAATATAATAATCCCATGCACGGTAGGCGTAAATGGGTTAAGGAACCAAAATATCGCCGCAAAATTACCACTCCTCAAAAAAAATTTCAAAAGAAACCTAGCCATTCATGACTTATATTTAATTCATGAAAATTAGTAAGCATCGTTTTGTAATTTTAAAGTTAATTGAGCATCTGATTATTTGTAAACTAATTATAATATTATCTACAATAATACTGTATCCTGTCCGAATTCTTTAAGCGCCTTACGGAGTCATCAATATACAGATCGTTGGTATACTGCCAGAAGTCAATAAGTGACATTTTTGTCAAAACTGAGTTAGATGTGACAATCTACTTATTTTTTTATGATTTGTATAGTGAATAAGTCATTATGTCGAATAACACGTTGTTTACAGCTTAGTCTAAGTACAGTTATTATTATTTTTTTTCAGTTAATATAAATAAACAAAAAATAGTTAAATTCCCAATAAAAAGCGGTTTTAGATAAATATGAATGTATTGACTTTGTTGTTGTAGTAGCTTGGATATATCTGATTAAAAGTAGCTGAAACATTAAAGTCGATTATCTCAGAATCAACATTTTGTTAGAATGACTTCTGGCAGTAAGCCGACGCAATAGAGATTTTCTGCACTGCTTGCACAGGTAAGGGTACAGACCCACGATGATACTAATAGCTACTCTCGATAACTCCGGTCAAATAACGTTATATCGCTCGCACGCAGAAAGAGTGACAAATTAATTCTATATTTCAAGACCATCCACTCCAGCGAGATTTCTGGGGGATCGTTTTTCAATTCGGCCATTAATATCACACCCACATATTTTACAACGGAAACATATCAACTGCTTATAGCGATTTAAAGCAAATTAATTCACCTAGATTTCACCCCCTACCACATATTTTTAGGATTTTTTTTAATCTTTATTTTAATTTATAAACACCACCCACCCAAATTTGGGTAGCTATCGCTCGGGTGGATAAATGAAACTACTGAATAAATTTTACTGGCTAAAATACTTTTTTTTCAATATTATTATTTTTGTGAATTTGAAGGGGTGAGGGCTGACCAATCACTGACCAGGAGGTTGGTACACCACTGGGTTTTAAATTTCCAATACGCACCTAAGTATTTCGAGATCGCTTTTTAACAGGGATAATAATTTACAGTCCAAAACTAATGCACGTGAGACCTGTTTTACAAGAAGCGTCATATATTTTGGATTTAAAGAGGCGAAACACATGCAGTAAGTTCAATACACTCTCCAAGTAGAAAACCTAATTTAATATTCACATTCATTTGCTCTTAATTACAAATTGATGGAAACAACAAATGAAAGTCTTCTTGCTGGCTGTTTTACGTTGTTAAATATCTGTATGTTATCTATGGTTTTACACATGAGTAGTGTATTATATATTAATATAATATAGTATATATATTATAATAATAATATAGTATACATGACGTAATTAATTAAAGATGAGCACAGAGTCCCGACTCCATGTTAGCAATTCTGGACTATCAAATGCATCATTTCAAATTTCGTATACAAGTACTAAGTCACAGAAAATCCTTCTGTCGGACAATTTAAAATTTCGTATACAAGTACTAAGTCACAGAAAATCCTTCTGTCGGACAATTTAAAATTTCGTATACAAGTACTAAGTTACAGAAAATCCTTCTGTCAGACAATTTAAAATTTCGTATACAAGTACTAAGTCACAGAAAATCCTTCTGTCGGACAATTTAAAATTTCTTATACAAGTACTAAGTCACAGAAAATCCTTCTGTCGGACAATTTAAGCATATTCATGTACTGAATGAATGTACTTATTTTTCTACATAAAATTAACTTAGGGATGATGTCTAAGGAACTGAAAAGAAAAATATATTACAATAACGAGATACACGGACACGGGACGAAAAATTCTAAGCAAATTAGATTGCCAACAAGAAAAAAAACAAGCACCCAAAAATCTCTGATGTACCAGGCCGTTCAACTCTATAACAAAATCCCGAAGGAAATTGCTGTGATAGAAAATATTAATAAGTTCAAAAATGAATTAAGAAAATATGTCTATCTCAATTATTAATGTTTCTTTTTTTTGTGACTTTATTGAAATATTTAAAGAAAGATTAAGTTTGCCAAACAATGTACATGTTTAAATGTTTATAAAACTATTGGCACACACGAAGATGTGAGCTAACTTAAGATTAATAAATAAAAAATAAATATTCATTTCAAAATTTCATATTAATTTAATTTAAAAGAGTGTTTTAGTTCAACGAAAATGCTGAAATATCCATTTTGAAACTTAAGAAAACGTAAAAATTTAGAAAACTGGTAGCCCATAAATCTTTTCTCAGTTTCCGATGATCAAATAATTATTTTTTTAAAGTTATTACATAGATTATGGGTAAGTAAATGCCATAACATGAAATGAAATATATCTCATGCGGGTTCGAACATCAAGAGATCTCCTGACTGCGGAAAGGTTAATTTTGAGATGCCGCAAGATTGAGGAACCGTCAGATTGTTTGATTTGTGAAAAGGAAACATAATACTAACGTCCTCTATCATAAGTGTAACCCCACGGGCGTGCATTGGTTGCGCGTTAACAAAACATTTCTTCAGCAGATAAATTTAAAAATGAATTTCAGCCGTTGTAACAACAAATTGTCTCCGTACAACAATAAATCTATGCTTCTACTTTGTGATGTGCGGAGCATGAATTAAAAATAAATTCCAATATAATATTTTTATAAACGTTACAACATTATTAATTTATCTATAGGTATACTTAAAACTGTTAATACGTGTCGGAACTGAATTGTAGGTAAAATATTATGGTATATTTAAAACTGTTAATTTGTATCGGAACTGAATTGTAGGTAATAATTTACGGTATATTAAAAAAACTGTTAATTCGTATGGGAACTGAATTCTACGTAATATATTACGGTATATTAAAATATTTTTGACACAGGTATTTATTCATTAATAACTTTGTAAAAGAGTGGAACTTTGTTTAAAATAAATAATAAATGTATGAATGAAATGGAGTTTCACTTTTGCTTTCTTGAATGTGGGAATGGACCCACTTTCCGACATCCGATCGAATAGCCTCGATGTCGATGACAATGCATTATATCAACTTTTGTTGGCAATACGCATACATACGCGGATATATACGCAATTCTCTGAAATTGGATGACATTACAGTAGTTAATAAACTAAATAAATGTTCGTCCCACCCAATTTTGATTTGGCTCAGTTGTTAGCGCGGTTGACTCCCTGGGGAGAAGCCAAAATTTTTTTAAATGCCTTTAAAAACTTTTTTGTTTGACCGAGGGTTGAACATTCCTCCCCAAGGACAAAAGTCACCCGCGTTAACAGCCGAGTTAACGGGAAGGTTTTTTTGTAATTATTTTACAACGTTAACTGCATAAACCTATTTGTATCTTGTTTGGTCATGGTACTATGATGTAGAAGCAGGCGATACTTTCGCCAGTTTAAGTAGATACACATTACACACATCATTGATAACTTGTCATAGGAAAATAAATACCTGTAGCTTACTAACAATGATTTTCTTCTTTACTAGTACTTTGTTACAGAGAAAAAAGAAAATTGTAAAATTGTGCGCACGCCCCTGGTAACTAGCAACCCCTTCGGCGATACCGCGCGATGGCAGGCTTAGCATATTAATGATCATCCGCATTAGACTAGAAGACGCAAAGATTTTGCAACGGGGATCTGAACCTGAAAGTGTGTTGTTTGTATTCGCAGCGATCAGCCGACCAGGGACCAGCGACCAGCGAACAGCGACTAGCTATCAGCTGAGCCGGCCCCGGCTGGGCAGCCGGAGAATGCATGAAATTACCCCGGAGCTAATTACGACATCCTGATAGGCAGGTTGTTGATACTCCGAAGGGGGATAATTATTATTGAATGAGGTGCGCGGTTGGGCGCAAATATTATTTTGCCTACCTACAATGATATGGAAGAATTGAATTAATTGTAATAAGTAGATTCAATGCGTGTTTCGAATTACTCGTAGCTTGAATACTGCTCAAGATTATTGAAAAAAGAAATCCTTTGCGAATGCAAAACTAGCTTAGCTTTATTTAGTAAGGTTACTCCTGTGAACCTGTGTTAGTAAGAGTTCGTATATTATTTGAAGATAGAGGTGGCTGTAATTACCTACTTGAAATGTAAAGAAATGTACGTTAAAATAACATTATTGAAAATGAAGATAATATTTGTAGAAATATTACCGGAGGAGTAAAGGTCTCTTTTATAGAGCGGCACCCCGGCAAGACGAGGGTCCTGGGTTGAAGTCCTAGAAGCGACCGTATCTTTTTCTGATTTTTCTGTTTTAAATTTTCGTTTAAGAATCGCTTATTTGTCTCCAATTATTAAAAAATATTTTTCGTTCGATTGTTTTTTTCACAGTTTATTTACATTAATTAATTTTGAAAAAAAAAATTGTGTCAAAATGATTGGAAGAATTTTAATCTAAGTGATTAATTGTTATTTCGAAAAGGACCTGCACTTATTTTTGAGCAAAGGATATTATTTGTTATTTTTTATGCCCAGATTATATCCATTGCCACAGGAAATTCCTACTATTTGTACTGCTCTTTGTTTTTCCATCTGAAGGACTGTTCGACTGTTAAATTTTGGATTTCCCCCCTCGGGTTTTTTTTTAAACTTTCTATACACTATCCTTATTGATGACATACTATTTGGCCCCGGAGAAAAACTTCGAATTTCCTGTACTGATTTATTCATTTAGGTGTCCATGGTCAACTTAAGTGAATTGGTTGGGATGATAAAAGACCCCATCAACCCACAAATTTGGTAAAGGTTTATTAACTACTCTTGTTCATAATCTTTCTTTAGCGGCGGTGAAGTGAAGTAGAATATTATAATAAGTTAAAGATTAGATATTTTGATTTATTCACCGAGATTTAAATTCGTGGTGCTCACTTCTTTATAGTCAACGAAGTAGTGTAAAAGAATAACTATTCAGATGTAATATTCATAAGTACTATGATCAGTATTTGATGACCAGGTTTGAATTGCCGGATACATCCTGTTCCCGTCACTCCTTCCCTATCATCCCTACTCCCCCCATCTCCACGAAATACCCCAATTGGCGAAGCCATAGTCCCACCGTCTGCGAGCAGATGCACAACATCTCTTGTGCAGTGTAATCATATAAAATAAAACATTAACTTAATGCTACTAACATAAACCATCACTTTATCGTAAGTGAAAAAAAATCCAAAACATGTAATACAATTCCGTTGACGCATCGAACTCTTTTGACAGTTGTTCAAACCTCTCATTCGATTAGCCGAAGCTAATCCTTGCAGATGGATGATATAACTTCCGCAAGTGTACCGATTGGTGCAAACTACATAGACTGCGTTGAAAACAGCGAGTTCGTGTGACTGGACGTGGTCTAGGCCAAACTTTAGCTAACGATCGGATCTAACAACTTAACGGACTTAACGTACGTTTTTCAGTTTCTAACTACATCGCTCGAGGTTACACAACTCGGTAAAACTTCATTCACAATCATGATCCCAGCAAACAGTGAAAGTTCACATCTATAGACACAATTAAAGTACGCTTTAAAATAATTCAAAATGAGCTGCTTCAATGTTCTGACGGCCTTCATGGTAGAGTTGTACAAGATATATTTAGCTCCAGGCCGTACTTAATATCTCAGTGGTCGTGGGTTCAAAACGTCAAATAAAAATCGAATAAATCTATTAGTGTGTTTTTAACATACAATTATGATCAATTTATTATTTTGTCCGCTCGTTCATTGAGGAAGAGACTTTCATTATCTTCATGTTAAGAGACTGTTATTCAAAATCAGTTTTTTTAGCTTTATACAAATTTATAATCTTTTCACTTTCTATGAAACCAAGTAATTCTAGCGTTAACTTCACAATCCTATCACTTTTGTCAAATGGGGTGGTATTGCTTCATTGGCTCCAGATAATGTGATTACGAGAGGTATTCACATACATTTAGTCTAAAGTTTAGTCTTAGTATTTAAAATTTCTTAAATAAAATATCCATTTTTTCCATGGATAATTTTCATTGTGTGTATTTACAGCCATATATTTATGAAATATTTTCTATTCACCTTGAAATGAAGGTTCATTTTTTGATTTACACCATAACCTATTTTTAAATAGTACCTGCATTCTACTTAGCAAAATAAACTCCATAATATATTAATTTGTAGTTTATTAAAATTTATCAAAACAAGAAGACTGAAAATTTCAACAAAAAAAGGGCAAAGCTCAAGACATGCCACTTACAGAATATAGAACAAAACCCATGCTTTAAGCTCTTGGATGGATAAAAATTAAAACATACATTCATTTTACACATTTCTCTTCTAGCCTCCTCTTCTGAAAGGGTTGAATTTGGTTCCTTTGTATATGGTCAGTAAATTAGATATTATGAGAACAAAAATACACTTTGGGTTTGAGCGAGTAATATCGTATAATATTATGAACGGAGAATAAAAGATCTACTAGTACACTGCACACACAGTATCTACGCTTACATACATTACGTGTACACTGAACATACGCTACACGGGCTGGCTTCACTCATGCCCATGGGCGGATTGCTCATGTGCTTCCGCCCAAGGCAAAGCCTAATTGCCGCCCAGTGAAGTTTACTTAATGTATAATGTATCTATATTATTACGGAATTAAGTGGTTGCCTGGACTCAAACTCGTGGATGAGAAGAGAATGTGCTTAATTTAAGTAAGTAAATAATATATCTTTCGTAGGTACCTAATAGATTATGGATACATATGTAATTTTGTAGTTTAAATATTTATTTATAATCTAAAAGATCGACGATCTCGCGAAAACTGCTGGCTTCAGATGGGTGAGAGTCGCACAGAATCGAAAAATCTGGGGAAATAATTAGGGGAGCCCATGTTCAAAGGTGGACGACACAAGTCTCGTGAAGAAGATTGTAGAATCTAACACGGTGAGAGATGAAGGGAGAGAAGAACAGAAATGTTATAGCAATACCACAAGGCTCATGAAGAAGATTGTAGAATCTTACATGGTGAGAGATGAAGGGAGAGAAGAACAGAAATGTTATAGCAATACCACAAGGCTCATGAAGAAGATTGTAGAATCTAACATGGTGAGAGATGAAGGGAGAGAAGAACAGAAATGTTATAGCAACACCACAAAGCTCATGAATAAGATTGTAGAATCTAACACGGTGAGAGATGAAGGGAGAGAAGAACAGAAATGTTATAGCAATACCACAAGGCTCATGAAGAAGATTGTAGAATCTAACACGGTGAGAGATGAAGGGAGAGGGGAACAGAAATGTTATAGCCTCGTTTGATCGGTCATCAGGGCGCTAATAAGAGTATCTTCCACTCCGGAACGAAGCGCAAATTACTAATCATAATTCAATTACAAGACATTCAGTTGCACCGCAACGTATAAACTCTTAAAAATGCAACAACTGTATTCAACAGATATCAACAGCACAAGAACGAGTCATTTACCTGCCTATTATTTGTCAAAACGATTCATCTTTAGAACTTGATATTTACAATCGTCTTTCTTCTTTCATTATTCCTTCCCTATAGCTCCATAACTCGCCGCACATTTTGTTATCACTAAACGGAGTTGAATAAGAATGATTACATCTAGACAACATGTCAGAAAGCGTTGCAGGACAGAGTTTTTTTTGCGAACAAAGTCAAATCAATAAATTATTTTTTCCATTCGGAAAGACAGCTTCAAAAAAAATTTTGTTGCGAAATAGTTTAGAATTTTCAAACGGAAACGGAATGGGATGTGAATTACTACTCTCAACAAAGTTAACGTAAATCTTAATACACAAAGTCGCAAAAGCTCAATTTCTGCATTTGGAGCAAAACTACATAATGTTGACATTGATATTATACTAAAAGTAAATAAAATGTAAAAAGGTTCAGTTATACTCGTATACCCTTCTCGGTCCGAATTCGGCCCGAAGTTTGTGAAACTAACGGGTCGCCGTCCGCTTTCTTACAAGTTATCGCAAAGAATTACGAGATAACCAATCAGTGGCGGATCCAGGGGGGGGGGGTCACGGTGGTCATGACCCCCCCCCTGGATCCCAGCCCAGGGGGGGGTCATGACTACCTAGGTCCTGGGCCCATCCAGGACCTAGGTGGACCACTAATTAAAATTGTTAAACATAATGTTTTTATATATTTTTTGTCACAATATAAATTTTATTTAAGTACTTTCAATATTTAATTAATTTAATATAATACTTTGTTTGACGGCAAACGCATTATTCGGGAACGAACGCATCGCAAATTTGAATGTTACCGCGTCACCGCGCACCGCCACCGGCGCGCGCTTCGGCCGCCACCTTTCATATTATTATGACACATTTCGTGTAACCACGTGTGACGCTTGCGCGCGCTTTGTTTCGACTAACGTCTAGCGTCTAGCAAAACCTAACCTCAATCGGAACGACTAAACTTTATTAATAAAGTGTTTACTTTTATTTGTTTACTAAGTTAAAAAAAAATAAGTTCCAATATAAGTAATAGTGTTCTTAAAAATTGTTGCTGCAAATTCAATTCATTACAAGAAATGGTAAGTAATCTAATCAGTTTCTTCATTATGCCAGTGTATGTGTGTTTAAACTCAAATGTTATTTGTTAATGTTCTAAGGCTGGGGTTAGACTCGTAAGTTTTTTTCCTGTAAATCGCTCTTGAAGGCGAGTTTGGCCAAATTCCCAATGTAAACGACACCAAAAGTCACTTAACGTAATTTTAGTAAGTTACAGAACTTATTCTTTCGGAAGTTTTTTGACAGGTCTGGACAGGTCTAACGCGCCCGCGCGAATTACCAGCCTTCCTATACTTCCTAAAGCAATTCTTAAGGCGAGACACAACCTCGTTCATCGAGGTTTTGCCCAAGGCTAACATTTTAATTTATTTCGGCGAAATTATAATTGAATTTAAAAAAAATAAAATTATGCCCCACGAGGGATGCAAGTTATTTATATTTTAGATTAATAAAACAATACCTTACAATTAATATATTTTACGTTCAACGATTTTAAAACTTTATAACCCGTGTATAACTATAAAGTTAGCGGACTTAGCGGTAAGTACCAGATTTTATTTTTCTAGATGATGAATTAATAACTTCGGAATTGGACACATTTTTAATATTTGTAACAAATTCTTCAGAATCAATTAAAATGAAGGCTAAAAGTGTGGTTAATTTTTTTACTAAGATTACGAAAACGTTAGTAATTTTTTTTAGAAATGCATAGTATTATTTTTAATGATGGATTTTGAATGATTTACATGAAAATGTTCCGTCTCCGATTATGTTCGCTTAATTTTGTAAAATTCCACACTGATTATTTTTTTTATACGGCAACACTTTGATATCCGGCGAATTTTTGAATTTGACGTTTAACGTTCACTAGATTTATTGTTTGTTCTCTGCGAACTTAACCACAACCTTACAACTTTTTGCATGAGTAGGTGATTTGGTAATGTTTGGTATATTTATGCTTTTTGCTAAAGATGGCGGTGTTTTGACAGATGTTATGAACAGAACTCCGTACAATTTCATGCCATTTTTGTGACATTCGTGTGGAAAACGTTCTTTTTTAAATGACTTTCGGCTAGTTAATTACCGTTTTTTTGCACATATAAAATTATGTCCCGTCTTTCCGGTTTATAAAAAATTGTCTGATTTTTCGAGTTGAAATTTTAAAAAAATCACCAGGGTTTCAAAAATACGATTAAAAAAAAATACGGAACGTCTTAGAATATTTGTATATATTATTATCAAAATTAAATTATAACTTCTTGTAACTGTAACTGACCGGACCTAAGTCCTCCATCACAACACAAGCAAGCATTTTCGGCTTTCTGTGGTAGTGGTAGGAGTTATTGTTGGGTTATTCGTAACCCGGGAATGTTTGTCTTTCTTTAAAAAAAAAAAAACTTGACCACGACTACGTGACCCCCCCCTGGCGCCAAAGCTGGATCCGCCCTTGTAACCAATTGTATTGTGCAACAGATTCTTAGAATAAAAATGTCCATCGGAGAAAACGTGGAAATCAAGTAAAAACAAATAAACTGAAAAGTAAGGCGAATCACACATATATGATATTTGTAACAAAGAAAGGTACTAGTTCCGCTAAATCGTATCTCAGTATTGATTCTATGCCATTCAATTTATAAAACCTTTTTATTTTCTACCTTTCCCCTCTTTACGAGGAAATATATATATGAAGTTACAAAATAAACAAGCAAAACATTAACAGTGGTTTTCGAGACATCAGAATACATATTTATTTCTATTACAAATCGAATAATTACTAATTATATCATTGAATATCTAATCGAAACAAGACACAGAAAATAAAAAAAATTACGGTCACCACTAGAAATTGAACCCAGGATGTCTTGTCTTACCGGGACCGCGTTTTAACTAATCGACCATTGGGACCACGTTATTAAACGTCATATTTGTCGATCGTATATTTCAAATTCAGAATTAACAATATCATCTTGTAACTAATTTTTTCTCATATTTTTGGCAGTTACCTTTTGAAATGATCACAAATTTCTAGTGAACTGGTTTGTAACCTAGATGGTGTTTCGATTAAACGTATCCAATTTTCAGTTTAATGGAATACTTTTTGACTTTTTCTAAAAGTCTAAATGAATATTCAGGGAAACTTTACTTCGTGACCGTTATCTTTTTATTTTCTCTTGTCTTGTTTCATTTGACTTTATTAGTACTATCCTTACGCTTCTTCACGAGCCTACGAGCTATTGCGGGACGAATTTACAAAATTAAATATTTTATGCCTATAAGTACGTTAAAAATAATCTATTTGTCACTAGCGGAATCTACAATCAGATACGGAATAACGTCCTGGGGAAACTCCTGCAAGACAAATATAGGTTACATCCAATCAATTCAAAACTCCATGACTAAGTTTTTGATAAACAAACGTATTTATGCACAAAGAAGAGATTTAAAATTATTATTTGAGTCAGTTAACGTATTATCTGTTCGAGGAATATTATGGTTTAAAATTATATGTCAAAACATAACGTCAGATTCAGTATACAAAGAAAAAGTAGATCATGCATATGACACAAGATTCAATAGAAATGAAGGTATGTCCATTCCGAAAATTATAAAATTATAAATGATATATTATGCTACGTATATATACAGGAGCTGAACTGCCGAAGTGACCCTCAACTTACTGGAAAGGAATGAAGCAATCGCAAATTGCACGAAACGCTGCCTGCAGTTGCTTCGTTCCTTTACCGTAATCCGTGGCTCGGTTTGTATACGTACCATTACATTAATGGGTAAAATAGTTGAAATGATAGAAAATTTTGTTCCTGAATGACTTGTTAAATTATGGTTAATATTATGGTCTCAGCACGTGTTAACTGTTAAGTGATGTATAACCAGATAATAAAGTTATTCACAATAATCAAACTAATTTTGTGAATAACCCTGTCTTAAACATATTTCCATTGTAATTTTTTGTCTTTGATCTTTTAAGCACCTCCCCTTTCCACCTCTCACCCCTCCCCTCAACCCCCTCCACACTACTTCCTTTTCTACCCACACCTGTCTCTATATACTTGACAATTTAGTTTTTAGTACATTAATTGTCCCGATGAAGAGAACATCGTTCTCGAAATATGTTGACTTTATATAAAAAATAAAGATTATCGTGGTAAAAACAAAGTGTTTTAATTATTTTATTAGATATTTTTTAGTACAGTAGATACAGTAGATGTGAATTATTAAATTAGCGAAGTAACAGTGAGGCAATGTGAGAAAACGTTGAACATATCAATTAATAACTTTGGAGTTTCGAAGGTGTTCGCTGTAAATACTTTGCTCATTTCATTCCAGTATACAATGGGTAGCACAACACACACGACGAGTTTATTACGTGAATTCACCAGAAGTAATATTTCGTATCCTCATTAAATTACAGCTAAGTTTTGAAAACAACTTGTAAAAGCAATAAGAAACATTCCTTGAATAAAACTTTGCAGGGAGGAATTTGAATAATGGGTATTACGTAGTGATCGCACATTGTTACAAACAGGAATTATTCTGTTCCAGAAAATTTATTTTTCCACAGAATTAAAGAGAGACGCCTTACCTTGAGTATCAATTTTAGGAGTTCTTTAGGTATTTATAATTAAACTGTGTTTTGATAAAATTATCCGTATTTTATTTTATACAAACAAAAACACACGTTAAATTGAGGAATACCTACTGATTCTGTCCGTTCTGTAGTATTTTATTTTATAAAAACAAAAACACACATTAAATTGAGGAATACCTACTGATTCTGTCTGTTCTGCAGTATTTTATTTTATAAAAACAAAAAACACATTAAATTGAGGAATACCTACTGATTCTGTCTGTTCTGCAGTATTTTATTTTATAAAAACAAAAAAACACATTAAATTGAGGAATACCTACTGATTCTGTCTGTTCTGCAGTATTTTATTTTATAAAAACAAAAAAACACATTAAATTGAGGAATACCTACTGATTCTGTCCGTTCTGCAGTATTTTCGGAGGAGTACAAAATAAAGCTTTTCGATCCACTTAAAAATTCACTATAAAATAATAGAGTTTATTAGGATAAGTAATTTAAAAAAACTTTACAGTCTTTAATGTTTAACGCTACTTTGATTTTGCATAAAAAACGTGAAAAGGGAGGAACTTTTCCTTTTCAAAATACCTTAAAATGATCGTCGATAATGATCTAGGGGATTTACTTCCATTTGCTTTGATGGAAATCCTATAAATCGTGAAGTAATTTAATTAATTTTCATGTGTCAAGGTATTTGTGTTTTCTCTTCGTAATGATTAAAGAAGTATTATCCCTATTAATCATGTGAGGGTTATTCCGCTTTGCCTTTTTACAATCTATGTATTTATGGGTGTTTTTCCATGTTACCAATTAGAGCAATTGAAATAAATCCATTTGGACTTCTTCAATCATTTTTACGACTGTTTTAGAATAAGTCCTAAAACACTTTGATTGAGCCATAATTCAGTTACCTTTTCAGAGGCATCGTAAAAGGGCTCTACAGGGTGGCCAATTAAATTAAAAATTACATTTTACACTTTTATGATACTTACACTGTTTTCTTTTTTCTTTGCAGGTAAGAAACCAGCAAATTAAAGTATTGGATCAACAGATTACAGCAGATGACATATTGGTAAGATTTACTTTCGTGAAAACTTCAACGGAACAAAAGATCAAAAATTCGATTATACTCGGTGTCCGGAAACGATTCTTAACTTCGGAAATATAACAACAAACTGAAAACTGGAAATTTTGTGGTATATCTTTTTTTATTTGAACTTTCATTTTTTCGATTAAATCTGAAGTCTAAAGTAGAAGTTTTTCGGTAAAATTTTTAAAAAATCTACGCAGTTTATTGTCGTTTAAATGCATCGTAGTGTAGACCCAGCAACAAAAGTATTTTAACCTTTTAGTTTTTAGTAGAAAAATTTAAAAAAAAGGTATAAAGGTTCTCGGATGCTGCATATGTTTAATGGCGGCGAGCAATATTTCTTCAAACGATAGATACTTTGGTTTCGATGACTTGTTGGAGGTGATGCTATTTGTATCGGTAGCATAACAAAGAAGAATTTTCATGCTCCAATGTTAGAATGGAAATAGTAATACAACACACAATGAACATGGAGAGGTTCCACCACTTTCCCAACGACACGACAGTACAAGGAAACTGATTGTTTACCTCCTTCGTCGTACGCGTCAAGACTAGTTTAATAAAATAAATCTACATTTAGTTATAGCTTTTTCTTTTATTTATCCAATAATATTATTATTAAATTTCGTTTTTATGTTCTACAATAATTAAACTTGGCTTGAATATATCTAATAATGGCGAGCGAATTATATTTTTTTGTTCATTTATCAAACATAGTTTTAGGATTAATAGAGTTTTTATTAATTTCCATTATTATCATTGAGTGAGTATTTTTTATCTTAAAGATGTTTAGCAAATTGTGACTGTATACAAATTATATAATCATAATCAATAATCACCCCTCAAAGATGAAGTTAACAGTCATAATATCTTGCTACTGCTGAGTAATGTGAATAATTGAATTATGCTTTAATTAATCGCTATCCAACATTTGACGACTGTCGATGAAAGCTTTTTTGTTAATCACCTTGCGAAAAATACATTATTTATAGTTTCTCTGGGTAAAAAAGGGCGTTGACCTCTCTCCTCGCCACAGGGTGGGGGTGGGGGGTATAAAGGTCAACAAGGCAGGTGGAGGAATCGATTTTGAAACAACCGAACTAATATGTTTTGACAAAATTGCCAATATTAATTAACATTAAGATTTTTATCAAGCAAATATACATTTTTTTGATTCGTCACTTTACATTTTCAGGATTTATTTGCAAAAAAAGAATAATGCCTTGATCACATTTGAAGTCTCAAATTGTGGAGTGGCCACGAACAGTAGTACTAAATTGTGTAATCTCGTGTGGTTCTTTTGCTATATTATTATAAGATAAAATGCTGTAGAAATAACCAGAACCATTCATTTTGAAATTTCAAAAGTGTGATACTGGTAGGTGTAAAAAAGTATGATTACATAAATCAAAACCTAAATGTCATCTAAAATCAATAGATTTGAAAGTAGGTACTGAAATACTTATCTACTTAATTATAAAACATCAATATTTTAAGTAACTTTTTTTATTTCAGGAAAGGAATTATACAATTTGTCCAGAAAAATTCGGACAAACAATCTCGATAACAATTTTTTTTTCAAAATTTTTTCAGGCCGGTAGGTACATTATTAAACATTCAGATTTGACAGCTCGTAGTAGAAACCATGATCATGCACTTTTTCTGCTAAAGCACGACAGAAACCAACCGCTCTGAGTATACTAACCATGCGTTGCTAAGTAACGAATCGTGTTTCGGTTTTTCATTATTTGCGTTATGTTGTTTCGTTACTTGCACTACTTTAAAGCGAGAAGCAGTAATAAAACTTCAACTCTAGAAAAAGAAGAATAAACAAAAAAAATGCAAACATAAAATACACATCCGTTATTTCTAATTCAGACTTTTCTATAATTTTTTGGTAGTTTTCCAGCCCTTACCGCAAGTATTTGGGTAGGGGTAGGTTCTATACCTATATACAATGGCATACGGCGGCGGCGGCAGTATTGCCTCGGGAGGCATCACGGTCCGCAATCTATCAGAGGGGAAATTCCTAAGGAGCTGGTTTGATTTAGCGCCAGAGTCAGGGCTCCACCCCTCAGAGAGCTTCAACCTCCCGTATTTTATATATTTCTGTCTAAATAAATAACCAGAATTTATTTGGGCAGTGGCTTTAGTGGGTAAGAAAAAGGATAAGTTATACATTTATATGCCTCCATCACTAAGGTTGGGTTAGGTTAAGGGTTCGGTTAGTCATCAAATTGATGATTGTCAAATGCAATAGAGATTGAAACACCCCAACCGAACTTGTAAATCAACCATTACAATTCAAATAATTATTATCGCGAGTGATAAACAATTATTATTATCACAGATTTCAAAAGCTCAGCTCAGCGGTTCAGTACGTCATTACATTAAACTTTTATCATATTGGTATATATATATAGTTTAGTACGTCATTACATTACACTTTTATCATATTTGTGTATATACTATGAGAATTTATAAAAGATAATTTAGGGAGAATTATTTGCGGTGCTATGTCTCCGATTTTTCTTTTGGCATGGGGATCAGGTGTATGTTGTAGACTCCTTAAAATGTTTCCATGCCGATTTGGCCAATAAAAATACCTGAAGCTCTTAACCTCTTACTTATATTCATCACTGCGGGTAGAATAAATGGAAATTACATTAATTAGCGATTTTCACGGCCAAAAGCATTACCATGATTTATTCTTGAGTTATTATATCGTGTCGCGCTTCTTCCTTCATAGCCGACGTTCAAACAGCACTACAGCGTCCAATTAGCATTACAGTGTGCATCTGCCCTGATGATGGACAATAAAAGGCTGTTCGAAAAGTTGGCTAAGGAAAGAGGAAGCTCAACACGGCATAATAACCCAAAAAATAATCACTATGAGGCTATCATTTCCCGCTCTGGGGTGAAAAACAAAACACACAAAATCCTTAATAGTTAGTGCGTGAAATAATCCATATCTAAAATTAATTTCCTAACAACAGCTGGCAAACACATATTTAAAAAAAATAGGGAATTCGCCCAAGAAAGCCTATTTTTATATCTCACTTCGTAAAACAGTGAACAAAGTAAGGCAAAAGTGTAAATTGAAGACAACATATACCTAAATATTCGGGATCGCTGGCCACACTTATTTCCATTTTGTTTTAAATATAACCTATTGATTCACTTTAGTCACCATAAAAGGCAACTATCTGCATTGGGGAAATTTTTAATTGTAAAATTAATATTTTTTTTTTACGTGAAAAGAAAATTCGTTTTCGCTGTATGGGGTTACAACCATTTCCAATAATTTCTGTCAACGATATATTCATATTTTGGTATTACTGATACTACACGCGGGGCTAGAAGAAATGTCATTACAATTTAGTTCATTCATATTAGGTAGGCACAATTTTACAGGCGGAGCTCTGGAAAAAATAAACTAAGGGAATTTAAGCAAGTTTTTTTAAACGACTTCTTTATAAGTTTATGAGTAAGGAAAACCTTACCTAACCTATACTAACCTACCTAACCTATACTAACCTAACCTATTCTATTTTAACCTAACCTTTACTATCCTACCCTTTAGAAAATATTTTTTTTATTTAAAAAAACATGGCTTAATGCCTTTATTTAATTTTATTTTATTTCCACAGTTCGCCAAAATAGTACCTACCTAATTTGCATAAAGTAAATGGTAATAAAATCTCTTCTAGCCACTAGTATAGTATCAGGAATACTAATAATAATAATACTCAGGAATAGTATCTACATAAGAAAATTTTATCAACAGATTTAATTATTATTTTTTAATGATAAACTAATGTTTATAAGACAAGGTTTTTTATGCATAGCACAAAGGACAACAAACTTATTACTCGCCGAAAATATACATACAAATTGAAAACATTGGAAGGTGCGGGTTCGATTCCTGTCGGCGGCATTTATTTTTACTCGGGAGATATTTTCAATTTGTATGGATATTTTAGGCGAGTAATTAATGCTTATAATATTTTGTTAACAGATTTAATGGCTGTCATTCCATATAAGTTCATTTTACGTAATTAAAAATTTGAATGCTAAAATTAAGAATCCCAAATGCAGATAGTTTCCTTTTATAGTAATTAAGGTGAATCAAAAGGTTTTATTAAATAAAATCTTACTAAGCGTGGCCAGCGTTCCCGAATAATTGTCAATAATTCAACATGAGGGACATTTTCAACACACACATGAGTAGAATAATTAGAGACCAGCCAGAGTTACAAACCACTTTCTATTAAATCTCTCTCAAAAACAAACACATTACACTCATTCCGTATCAATAAATTCCGTCGAACAAACTTCACCAAGGGTTAGTTCGCGCTTCAAAAACAGCTACACAAAGCTCACCCTGAATTCAAAATAATTCTAACCGTAACTCCCGACAAACTCGAGGAAACGGTTCCGCGTCGGGAAATGTTAGGTTTTCAAAAGTGTTTACGAAAAGTTTGATGTAAGTGACGCATGCGCGTGAGGTAGTTGAGAAATGCGCGCGAACTTAGCTGCGCACGTAGAACGGAGCGGAGCGACAGCGCTGGAGTTCTGCGTCCGACGCTCAGTCGTCCGGTACAGACGGTTGCTATCGGCCGCTTAATACGGGCGGAGCATTTTCAAAACGTTCCAAGTTCGCGATTCGAATTCGAGTTTGACGTTTGTGAGTGAACGAAAGCACATTTTCATGTTTTTTTTTTTAATTCTAGAATCTACATTAAGTATTGTTTAGTGATATTTACTTACACTTAATGCGCATGAATATATAAATATTATTTATCAAATTTTCCAGGAAAAGACTTTTCGTTTTTCCTCGACAACTTGTTGATGTATTTTAAATTATTTGTTTATTTTTATTTGCCAGATTTTCACGATAATGCATAAATTAATATTGTTTTGACGGATCAATAATAGTGTTAAAAATATATTGTTAAATATAAACTTTTTGTTGGTAAAACAAATACCATTAAATATGGGCATGCAGAGAATTCAGTGTGACATAAGTTTCACTTCTACTTTAACATACTATATCAATTAGAGAATAAATAAAAAGCGTCGTAAAAAAGATTTTATTTCATAGGTTTCATGAATCAATTAAAAATTAAAAGCCCCAGTCATAAAGCACTTATGTCATACATAGCAAAAGTAGTTTTATTGCTTTTTAAATAAAGGATTCCTTAAACGCCCGGAAAGCGTTAAGTGGCCGTTTAACGATTGCAATAATTCGTGATTGAGTGTAGGAGATGTTAAAAAGCTTCTATCGTATGACAGGTCCGTGGTCCGTCACGCAATACAGGAATCGCGGCGCGGGCGCAGGTTCAATGTCACGACAGATCAAACAAGTTTTCATCGCGAAATATGGAATATCCGACACATATTAATGGTACAAACTATCATTTAATAGCTATGCAGATAATTCATATTTGTGCAACACAAACATTTTTAAATCTTAACGCGTTTCACAACGCCACACCGCTTGGGCATATATTTGAATAAATAAATAAGACAACCTCGGTTATGTTACGACTGACTTTTGATCCGGAGGAGGCAAAAAACAACTAATTTGTTTAAATAGTGACGGAAACAATAAAAAAGTAGGAATTCAGTAAAGGCAAGAAACAATAAACTTTGTGATGTAAATTTTGATTTATTTACATTTTTCCACATTTTAAAACAAAGTACAAGAATATATTCCAGTACATTACTCCACTGCAGTCTTAGGATTAGGGATAGAATAAATTATTTCAAATACAACAAATTCTCATACTAATATTTCCTTTAAAATGTATTCATTCGTTTTTTTATGAACACATCACGGACGAATTAATTTTAGCATTTAATTGCTTTGTCAGTATGCAAACCAAAAAATCAAATTTGCTTGGAGGCGGGAAGAGGGTTATTTTTACACGAACAACAAACGCGTGAGGGTGACAGTCGGTTTGGGCTTGTTAACCCTTTTCAGGACATATACAAAACCTACTTACTGCCATTTAAATATTGTGTTATTTTCTGTACGTTACATTCATTTCCTTTTTATTAACTTCATATCTTTTGGTAAGTCATAACAGTTAATTATTAATTACATATCACTTATTATCCATAAGTTGACGTGTACTCGGCGTTGCTAGGGTTATCCTTAGAAAATAGACATATACCTTCGCTGATCATAGATTTTTGTAGGCTTTTTCTGTATGCAATTCCGTAGAATATTATTTTGATATATCTCATAAGGTTTAGCCAGCGTTAGCAATGTAAGCGTCCGAAAATATATTTTTTACGACTTGATTACAAAACATCGACTCTTTTCTACTTTCTATAAGTATAATATGCATGTATTGTATATTTAAACCTTTTGGCAAATAAGCTCTAAATGGTACTGAAAATTCTATCAAAATCCGTTGCGTAGTTTAGAAGAACTAAGCGCACAAACAGACATACTTAGATAACGAATTTATTTGATGCTATTTAGAGATGCAAGATGAGATTTATTTAGTTTGCTTTTAGATATTTACAAAAATAAGTACAGTTGATATTTCTAGTTTCCATTTTCATTTGAGAAATTTCTTAATTTAACAATTTGGGAGGCGGGTTTGGGAACCGCCGCCTAGGAAACTATGCATTGGATAACCAACCCTCTACCATAGGTCACCCCAAGTGGTTCGCTACTTTTGGTGACTAAGCAGGGGTGAGGGGTGAGGTTTGTCCATGTCTTGGTGGCGGATGCGTCAGCCTGAATCGGGGAGACTCTTTGAACTCTCGATCCCAACGCCTCACTTCGCAGTGGGAGGGATGGATTTGTACATCACTCTTGGATACACTGACCCCCACTCGTCATACCGTTTTAAACTTCTTCTCCTCCATTCCTTTAAAAAGACCCACGGGACAGCATCAATAGAAATAGCAGAACTAAAACACATTCATAAATATCAATGAACTGTCATCAAGGTTGTTGTTTAAAATTCTTTACCCTTTTTTAATATCTAGAAGTGATAATGGTTTCTTTCATGCAAAAACTATTGTTTTATTTCATTAAGAAAATTTGCCCTTCTTTTAGTATTTCGAAAAGAAATCAACACTCTAGTTTACTTGAATCAGTTCCCTTTAAAATAAAGTAAAAGATAGTATGAATTCATTAGCAACGATATACTATTACAAATGACTACAAACATATATTCAGTACCCACCCATGTCAACGTAACACTCATAATACGTAATTTCAAATATTTTTATATGCCATGTTATAAGTTCGTTCCTATAAGGAAAAAATTTCAAAAGCATTTTTTATGCGGGTTTGCGGGTGCTTGCGGAATAACGCGTATATGTCAAAAGAGAATAAAATGTTAATTCTTTACTTTAAGGCGAAGCTTAATGTCAAATCACTATTTTGATTAATCTTTATAACGAATTGGTGTACATTATGAATACCAAAAAATATGCTTTAGATAAATTGAAGATTTTCCTATCGCTTTACTTGAGTAGAATACAAATAAAAAAATAAATTACTCAATAAAAAATATAAATGCAAAATAAAAAAATAAATTTTTTTTCACTAGAAATGTGTGAACGCATAAAGAAAATCACTTAAAAAATACAGTATTATAGCTAAGATTATTTGTGACAGTTTCACTTGATTAATTTTTTTGCTTTCTTAAAAAATTATTTACAAAATAAATAAAAATCAGTTTTTTGTTTGAAATCGAACGTTTCTAGACTCCGTTTGTCAAGCGATTTGAATGCATATTACCTACAATATAAGGTACGCCAAGAATATAACTTAACTCATTAATTAACATACTTAATGTATTAATTCATCTACAAATTCGTCTACGGAAAATACATAAAACCACCAAATAATCACCTCAAGGGAACCGTTCAAATTCAATTTGCGATTTAACGAAATAACCCACACTAAATTAAATACGAATGTGATTTTCTGTTTCAAGCTTTGTAAAAAAAAAATCAATCAATCTTAACGCATTTATTCAAGTTTATTTTCACATACTACCTTGCCTCCTTTTTACATACTGCCAACTTACTATTTTCTCGTATCGACCTGGTTTTCAAATTACAAAAAAGTTTAATTTTTTATTTTATATTATCTGCCAGTCATTAGAACAGCTGCATTTTAAAGAAAAATTAAACCTTGCAGTCAGCGTACCACAAGCTCATGTCTCACAAACGGAAAAGGGTTTTCTTTGACAAAGGCTGCCTCCGGCGCCTGGTGACTGGTGACTGGTGACCATTCCCGACGGTCTTTCTTTAGCTGCTGGTCTTTATTGTTATTGTATCACAAAGCCAAGGGTAATTTTTACTCGTTAGTTCCTCATAAGCTATGATTAATTAGAAATAATAATTGTGCGGGTTTTTACACGATTGACTTTGAGATTGGAATATTCACCCTCTGAATTAACTAAAAATCTCAACGCTGTTGTGATATGTCAGCCTCACCATGTTATTTTAAAGAAAAACAGCCTAAATTCAATACGTAAACACGAGACAGACTTAATTATTTAATTTTACATGGAAATCAAGATCGTCAAGAAAATTATTACTGGCATCAAAGAAACATGAATTCCGTTATAATTGTCAACAACTTTCATAAGGAAAAATGACAAATGCATATGTAATTAATTGAAATAGTTTGAAATAAAACCAGTCTTTAAAGAATGCAAATTATTTAAAAGTATTTGTACCTGTTATTGCCTTATACGGTATGGAAATAATGCAGAAAAATGTCGACCGCATCATAATGACCAAAGAAAAGGGAAAACTTTGTTCTCTAATTGTGTTAGGCAGGTTCGGTTCTGGGATAAATTCAAAGTTTGAACCAATTGCTGTAATTTACTTCTTGATTCACTGAAGTAAACTACAGCAATTGGCTTGTGCAATCATAAAAATACCCCATAATTGAAGAAGAATAAAAAAATATTATAGCTGCGCGAGTCATGAAACCCTATTTTTTTCCTTAGGATTTATCGATTTTTATTATATCCAATACGACAACCCCTTGTATAGTAGGCATTTTTAGTAGGTTACGTAAAATCGACTACCATGCGTATTATGATGTTTACTTGCACCGCAGTATACAGAAATTTACCTATCTAATCGAAGAGATAATTTACATTGATTATACAGCAAATACGGTAGGTACCTACATATTTATATGATTTATTGTGTCAAAAATAATATGGTTTTAATGTTTTATTTATGAACATTCTATTTAGGATAGGTACTATAATTTACCGCTGCGGTGCCCATCTAGTTCAATCTCTCTCAATGTTAGAATGACTCCAACTTGATCCAATTTGCGATACGACTGTTTGCTCTGCTAGACTTGTAGCATTTTCTGTAATATTTCCACTCTCACCAAGTCGGTTGTAATACGAAATTATTGTATTTTTTCTAATTCTAATTTTTAAATATGAGATCGATAAAAATGACAGAAAATAATAATAATGTTTAATTAGCTCAGTGGTAGAGTTTTATTCCGGTAATAGAGGGGTCCTGGGTTCAATTCAGAGTGACCGTTAACTTTTTTTTTTTAATATTCTGGGTCTTTTTCTGTTTTTCGTTCAGTTAAGGTTTATTAATATTATACTAAGGGCTGCCTTTGATCGAGCATTTATTTTTTAAGCAGTTTCTCCGAGTGAAACTCATTTGTTGATCTTGTTGGCGCAGATACAGTGCGCAGCAAGAATCCCCAAGCTAAAACATTTGTTGATCTTGTTGGCGCAGATACAGTGCGCAGCAAGAATCCCCAAGCTAAAACATTTGTTGATCTTGTTGGCGCAGATACAGTGCGCAGCAAGAATCCCCAAGCTAAAACATTTGTTGATCTTGTTGGCGCAGATACAGTGCGCAGCAAGAATCCCCAAGCTAAAACAATAACTTTTTTGACCACTGCGCTATCTGGTTTCATGACGAAAGTTAGATGATAGTTCTAAGAACCTTACTATAGTAAGTTGCATGTAAAATACTGCTTCACGGTATACGGGCCTCGTGACTGGACAAAAGATTTATTTTTTTACACTATTGACTAGGCTCATATAAAAGAAATCATCGCAGCCTTTAACATTTTCCAATCTTTAAAATTTTACACACTTAATATTTTACACAATCTTGTCTCAGTTAAGTCTCTAATGATCTCTCTGTAAATGAAACAGCTTTACCTCAGAATTTCTCACTTAGAATAAAGCGAATGGCCTGGCTCACTTGTGTATTAAAAGCCATGTAAGTATTTGCATTGCACCTTGTAAAGTTTTAACTAGTTGATTGCATAATATTACTGGAAAATTGGTTTTGTATTCTGATATTTATTATTCGGTAGTTAAAGATACTCTTTGAGAGAATTGCAATTTTGTCAGAAAATTGGAATTTTGAAGTACCTGCCCATTTGTTGTTTTAATTTATTCTTTTTGTGTGGATTTTATAACCTGTTACGAACAGCTGTGTACAAATTAATATTCAATATTCAGAACATCTACCGTGAAATTTCAATTTCGATGCGAATTTGTAATTTATTTGGTTTTTTAAAGGGAAAACAAATAATGTTTTGAAATATTATACGGATTTAGAAGTTTGTTTAGGAGAGGCTGTTTTAATAACTTTTATCAAAAACTTCAAGAGTTTATGTCTTACACACTTCATTTCTTATTGCAATATTATTGAAAAACTAACTGAAACAGATATAGGTAGTTGTAACTTCTCGCTTTTACGTCAATCAGAGTTATAGTTCCCTAATAAAAATAAATTGTACAATGCTTTCCTGAGTTTCAATGTTAATGAGTATATTATGTCTAGCCGACAGTGACTTAATCCTAAAACCACCTAAAATCCGGGTAGGAACACTTCCTTTTTCCGTAGTAATAAATATGTTTAAGTTTCTTACTCCGTTTACAGCCAAATTCGCCCAATTTATTAGTAACACTTCGTTTCAACATAATTAGTACAGGAATTAACTTAGATAATAAGGTTCTTAGTTTGGGTTATTCATATAATTTGTGGGTAAATATGATTTAAGATTTTCACGGCCAAAAGTACTCTCTGTCTGTTTTTATTATTTATGCTAAAATTTAACACCCCAAAAACATATAACAAAGTAATTTGTGGGTATTTAGACTCAAGCGAAACCTTTTGGTAAACGATATTTGTATAAGATATTTGGGCACGGGAAATTATGAACTTTGCTTGAAAAAAATAGAACTTTAATGCATATTTTATTGTCTCACCCGATATAAATAGTAATTTCTTGCACTAATTTATTTAAATAGCTTGTGCGTTTTGATGTTACGAAATAAGCGAAGCAAGGAAACAACTATATTTTTACAAATAAATGAAAAACAAAAATATCCACTAATAATAACCAAATAACAATTGTATTTTGGAGACATGTTCTTTTAATTTGATATTCTGATTGATCCATGCTCTGAAAATTGCTAAAGCTATTGCAATAGATATGAAACTTACAATAACACTAGCGTTTTGAAGTCCGGTTTAAATGCTGGGCATTTAATCAATTTTGTATTTACTATAGAGAATGAAAAATATTTACCTAAAATTACTTAATATTCATCTTAACGAGAAGGTCCTCGCGTTTTACAATACGTTGATTTCCATATTAGAGTGGAGAGGTTCCAATACTGTAAATCTATATGATATTGGCACTATTACTCAGGTTATTGAATTTATCTGGTATTAAACAAATATTGGATGGTAAAAAATTTATCATAAAATAATAATGAAAGGCGACCACGATACCAGGTCAGACCATCTATAGTCAGGCAGGTGAGGGTATGAGTAGGAAACTCAGATAGTTGTACGGTTCTAAATCGAGAGTTGTACGGTTCTAGATCGATAGTCAGGTGGGTAGGGGTAGGAAGCTCAGATAGTTGCATTAGTGCTGTTCGGGATCGAATCTCACTGATAATTCCGACTTACTACGCTTTCAGAACAAGATATGCAAAGTGCAAAGTGAAAAAGTCTGTACAATACATCTAAAAAATCATATTATGCAAAGCCGGCATAAGGGTTGGCGTCCAGGGCGATTTAATCCGGGCACTTACCCCGATATATCCTAAGGGCGCCAGATTGGAAAATTGGAAATAGGTACAGCACGAAATAATAATAATAAATCATAGTCCCATGGGCGGGTATGAAAAGACATGAAAGAGTAGTTTGAAAATGACCGTTAGCTACTTGTCATAAACTACACATTCCTTTGCTATAGTTAACATTTTCCGTACATCCAAACAATTTAGAATAGTTCATATGGTAGGTATTGGTAAATCGCATTTGACGTCCGTTCTATAACATGCATCAATAATAGCCCCTTCCACATACCGCCCTCCAAGCATTCGAGGTAGTTCCCAACCAAAAGAAAATTATCCAAAAGGGCAAAATAAATCAATTTTGACTGATCGTTGATTTTTTTTTTTTTTTTTTTTTAAAAGAAAGACAAACATTCCCAGGTTACGAATAACCCAACAATGTTTGAAAATCTCCTACTACCACCACAGAAAGCCGAAAATGTTGCTTGTGTTGTGATGGAGGACTTAGCCAGCCGAGGAATCGAACACGCGACGCTCGGGTGAGACCCAAGCGCTATGCCCACTCAACCACTGACCGGTCATCAAAATATAATATATTGTAGAGGTATAATATACAGTTAGCACCCCTAGTTTTAGCTCCTCACAAACAACACTGTGTTCAACTACCTATTGAAATTGAAATAAATTGAAATTAAATAATACCTTTGTTGTACGGACAAAATTGCTCGTTCTGCACATTCAATAATTAATATAATGTGTAAATTACATAATTAACCTTTTTTACCCAAACGCTTATTCAAAGTTATTAAAATGGATTGGTTTAATTAAATTGCTACGAAACAATGTTCGAAAGTGTACATTAAAGGTACAGTTTCGCTGCTTTGTAACCATTTGAAATATGTGCAATATTGATTGATTCCTTTTTATTGTATTTTTATTAGGGAACAGTAAAAATAAAAAATAAAACAGTAAAATTTATTGTTGTCGTAAAATTCTCTAAAGCTTTCAATTTAATAGCCGTTTCAAATAATACCTATTGTTTGTTCGTATTCTAGCAAAACTGTATTTATTGGTGTACTTTTTAATCAACATCACTTTGCAGATGAAAATAATGCATCTCAATGAATTCATTAAATAAATTAATACTTGGTGTACCTAATTTTAAGTTATTTTTATTACTTGAAAATATTCGAAACAGAATGAGAGATAATTTTATGCAGATATAGGGTCATCTAAAGAGTTGACAGAGATTTTAAAATGAAATGACTAAGTTTATATTATAAACCAAAACATGTAGAAATTTATTTCATTACATACCCATATATGTATGTTGTTGCATAGTAACAAATTATAAGGATAAAAGATAATACGACAATTTCGTTTTTAGGCTTCCTAATTAGGGGTACCTGTTCCTATACAGAAGCGGACTGGCTTTTGTTTAAATACTGTTTGCTTCAGATCCTACGACGTTTTAAGTCCTCCTAACTAGGGTACCTGTTCCTATACAGAAGCGGACCGGCTTTTGTTTAAATAATGTTTGTTTCAGATCCTACGACGTTTTAAGTCCTCCTAGCTAGGAGTACCTGTTCCTGTACAGAGGCGGACCGGATTTTATCCAAATTAAACGTTTTTTTTCTAAAAATGTTGTATAACTCATCTTCTTTTACTTTTTAGTTTTTTTGAATTATCACTTTACTTTAATATTGTTGGAAGTAAATCATAGAGTTAAGTGGTCAAAAAAGTAAAGTCAAACGGAGTCACAGTCACAATTGCCAATGTTGTAGACCCCGGTTTTTTAAAATTAATCTGGGTTCTGCAAAACAAAAATTCTACGTCTTTTGGTGTATATAAATAGTAAACCTTATTATACTAAGTTAGACGGCCTCCGTGCTCTAGGGTTAAGGCCTACGACTAGCCAGTCGTACATTGTTCAACTACAAACGTGCGTACCTTATAATAAGGTAATAGTTACGTAACTTTATTTTAACTTAAGTGGCAACCTACTAACTATGCCCAACGCCATCCCCCCATAAGGTTTGGCAAAGGAGTCCTGGATCTTTGCTTATTATTTATTATTTATTCTAGTACATGCTCTTCAGTTGATTCGACTAGGAATATAGATTGTTCTTTTGGCCGTAACATGTCTGTTTGTAACCTGGAGCTAACATCAGCATTGCGTACTTTTCAGAACTTCGTTTGTAGGTTTATATAGCAGTCAGTCAACTTTCGTGTAATCTCTGTTAGTTGCACGACTTACGCTAACATCGGTTTTTGACTCATTTTTACTGCATTCCTTCCTCATTTTATTGAATTTCCCGCTTTCACCCTTCTACTTAAGTCTCTTTTTAGCTCGACCATCCCTTGAACAAACTTACTTGCCAAGTACTCACTTACTAGCCTGCTCTAACTAATCATCTTGTTCCACACAATTGTGTTAGTGTACTATTTTACCTAAAACTGCTAGTCAAAAACATGTTTTTAAAATAAAACTTAATTTTTAAAAACTTTTTTAAAAAAGATGACACCCTAGGTACGCTCTAATTAGTTAATTGTAAAAATATGTAAATCTGTTGAATATTACAAAATCGGCTCTGCATAAAAAATAGAACTAATGTTCACATGTTTTTTTGAACAATTTATCAAATCCACCGAATTACAGATATCATTTCTGTGTAAACCAGAAGCGAAGCGATCGGCGGCGGCGAGGGCAGTCCGGGTAACTGGACCTCGAACGAACTAGATAATATTGACTTCAATGCTTTAAACTTTTAGTTGAGGACAAAAGCGCGCTTGGGGCATTTTGAACCACGTCTACTAGCCAAATCATCGCTTATTTTTCCATACTCATTCGATGAAACTACGATCGTATACTATACATAAATACGGACTCACTAATAATAAACTAATTCTCATTGCAAAATTGTATAATATTTTATCTGAGACGTCAGATTCTGTTAAACCTCTATACATATTCAATTTATAATCCCTTTACTATTACAAATGCCGATACTAACCTGATTAAATTCTGTCAAATATGTTTGCTTCCATCTTATCTTAGAATTTTCCTGTCGAAATTCTTATCAAAATCCCAGATAAAAAGACATTTTAAGGATATCGATAGGGGTACATTAACTATAAATAATTTAATATTTAGTACTAACTTAATTTGTAGTAAAATGTTTTGTGAATGTCGAAACAAAATAATTAAATAAATTAAAAATACTGTCAAATTAAAATATTAGTAATATATAAATATTGATATCCACTGTGAGACAACCCCTAAAAAATGTGCGAACCCTACCTATATACGAGTAGTTGTGCCTTATAAATAAATAAATCAATTGTGCTTTCGAAAAGTACGTGTAACGTTAACAACGCATAGATACTTTATAGTGTGCATTCAGGATTAAAGTTGATGTAAACACATTTTAATTTTGACTAAAGCGCTGCCAGTCTGGCTGGTGGCTCGAGGGTACCCACCACTTTTCCGAGTCGTTTCTAAACATGACATCTGATTTATGCTTTTCGCTTGGAAGTTAATCTGTTCAGTATCAATCATTATGATATTTTTAACACATTGAATAAAATGTTCATTTAACTAAATATTTCAATCAATTCACTTCAATATCAATAAATCACCTATTCACTAAGTTAATAAATAACACTCTCTAAAACACGCGCTGATTTACATACTGAATTACATTAATTCTCGTATTATGTTCTGCGTACTAGACCACACCCAAAACAAGAAAACGAAAAGAATTATTATAAACAACTTAAAATCTAACCCATTCCAATCAATATATTAGCATTAATACGTGTTTATATAGATTGTTGATGTTTTTTTTTTTTTTTTTTTTTTTTTTTTTTTTTATATTAACTCCACACAGTAGGCCCTGAGGAAAATAATTTCCCTCGGGGCCTATGTCATCTTTGGGGATGCTGTGTGGAGGGTCTTTTTGTGGAGAGGAAGGAGTGAACATGGGTCTTGAAGAGTCCCATGTTGTAGGAGGGAGGAAACACAGAGGCCGGCAGTTCGTTCCACAGCCGAGCTGTTGAACTCAAGAACGAATCGTAGAAGCGACCCGTTCTTGTGTGACAAATGTCAACCGTGTACAAATGTTGGGCACGCGTTTGGTGTGTATAAATGATGTGTACATATGTGTATGGTAGAACGAAGAGTTATTACCATTCAATGTGAGAGTTTTTCATACTAATTTTTTTTTTTTTTTTTAAAGAAAGACAAACATTCCCGGGTCACGAATAACCCAACAATGTTTGAAAATCTCCTACTACCACCACAGAAAGCCGAAAATGTTGCTTGTGTTGTGATGGAGGACTTAGCCAGCCGAGGAATATAACACGCGACGCTCGGGTGAGACCCAAGCGCTATGCCCACTCAACCACTGACCGGTCAAACCTATAACTTTCCTAATTCCTAGTGGTCAATAAAAACTGACTAAATACGAAGTTATCTTAGTTTGGAATTAAATTGTAAGAAAATTTTAAGGTTACAAATCAATAGAAAATGTTACGGTAAGCTCCTTGAATTTTAACGTTGAAAACCAAGCAGTGACGTCATAATCTCCGGGCAGGAATTGCAGTCGCTCAGGGCCTCAGGTCTTGGGGGCAGTCTAGTTTATTAACGTTGAAAACCAAGCAGTGACGTGATAATCGCCGGGCAGGAATTGCAGTCGCTCAGGGCCTCAGGTCTTGGGGGCAGTCTAGTTTATTAACGTTGAAAACCAAGCAGTGACGTCATAATCACCGGGCAGGAATTGCAGTCGCTCAGGGCCTCAGGTCTTGGGGGCAGTCTAGTTTATTAACGTTGAAAACCAAGCAGTGACGTGATAATCGCCGGGCAGGAATTGCAGTCGCTCAGGGCCTCAGGTCTTGAGGGCAGTCTAGTTTATTAACGTTGAAAACCAAGCAGTGACGTGATAATCGCCGGGCAGGAATTGCAGTCGCTCAGGGCCTCAGGTCTTGGGGGCAGTCTAGTTTATTAACGTTGAAAACCAAGCAGTGACGTCATAATCACCGGGCAGGAATTGCAGTCGCTCAGGGCCTCAGGTCTTGGGGGCAGTCTAGTTTATTAACGTTGAAAACCAAGCAGTGACGTGATAATCGCCGGGCAGGAATTGCAGTCGCTCAGGGCCTCAGGTCTTGGGGGCAGTCTAGTTTATTAACGTTGAAAACCAAGCAGTGACGTCATAATCACCGGGCAGGAATTGCAGTCGCTCAGGGCCTCAGGTCTTGGGGGCAGTCTAGTTTATTAACGTTGAAAACCAAGCAGTGACGTCATAATCACCGGGCAGGAATTGCAGTCGCTCAGGGCCTCAGGTCTTGGGGGCAGTCTAGTTTATTAACGTTGAAAACCAAGCAGTGACGTGATAATCGCCGGGCAGGAATTGCAGTCGCTCAGGGCCTCAGGTCTTGAGGGCAGTCTAGTTTATTAACGTTGAAAACCAAGCAGTGACGTGATAATCGCCGGGCAGGAATTGCAGTCGCTCAGGGCCTCAGGTCTTGGGGGCAGTCTAGTTTATTAACGTTGAAAACCAAGCAGTGACGTGATAATCGCCGGGCAGGAATTGCAGTCGCTCAGGGCCTCAGGTCTTGGGGGCAGTCTAGTTTATTAACGTTGAAAACCAAGCAGTGACGTCATAATCACCGGGCAGGAATTGCAGTCGCTCAGGGCCTCAGGTCTTGGGGGCAGTCTAGTTTATTAACGTTGAAAACCAAGCAGTGACGTGATAATCGCCGGGCAGGAATTGCAGTCGCTCAGGGCCTCAGGTCTTGGGGGCAGTCTAGTTTATTAATTCGGCGTTATTTTTTCAATTGAATTCTCTGAATAAAATATATTTCAGAGTGTACGGATACCTTATTCGGTAGGCTAAAGCAACAGTTGACATTATGTATTGTTGCTCTCAGTTTACAAGCGCTCGGAAATACCTACTATGAAATAGTGAGAATATATATAGACTTAATATCATAACATGGCGCTAAACCAACTTGTTTTGAAATTCCTAAATTGAGTTATATATCAAACACGTGCGGTAATCTATAATAAATAATAATAATTTATTCATTAATTTCAATGGAAATAATTATTATTACACGCTTCGGAGACTAGACAAACGATACTATAAATCTCAAACAGACGTTGTGAAGTTGTCAATATTTGAGAGATTAACTAATAAATACGGGAGTTATCTAATAGTCCAAGCGTTCTGTTCCGTGAATATTTCGTGAAGTATTTAGTAGTCCAACAGAATTAATGGATACACGAACTTTATTGACGAATTTGGCGATTTGATTTTAAATTCAATTAGGCACGTTGTTTTATGCATTATTTAATTTTTCTTTAAAATTATTTCATTGAACACTAAACTTGAGTCTGAAATCATGTTCATATTTCTGAATTACACAGTAAAATATTTACTGTGTTTTTGAGTAATATGAGTTATTGCTAATTGTATCGGAAAATGAAAGTTTTCCACTGTATTTGTGTGGTTAAACAATGAGTGACCAATTACTAATGAGACTATCTAAAAATGATATGAGGCCGGAATGAAAAATAAGTTTACTCTATTTGGAATAGTGAGGGGACTGGCGGAAAAAGGGGCATCTGAAAACTTTATAGAAGAAAAAGTCGTGGACGTTCTAGCAAAATATGGCTTGGTGGATCAAAATGTAATATCGAATGGAGTCATGTTGGTATTGAAATAACAGAGAAGTATTATGACTAATGAATGTGGATAAAGCAAAGTATGCATACAGAAATACGGTGGTGCGGGTTTCATACCTTCTGAGTCGGTACCTCTGTTGGAAATTGGCGTCAAGCTTAATGTTTTTTTATTTATTTATTTAGTACAGGTGATGATACAATGATACATGTACATATACATAAAAAATACTTTGTTAATTCCGGCATTTCAAAATATTTTGTACGGTTCTTGAAAGATATTATTTATCTCTTTTTTTCCTTTCTTCCATCTCACAACAAACCCTAATTGCGAACTTCTTTGTGGTAAAATACGTATTTAAAAATGTTAAACCAACTTCCACGTAAGAAAACTTTCACTTTGCATTTTCAGACATGCTTTAATACCTTTTAGATGCATTTAATCTTAATAAGTAATAAAAAAATGTAAATTAGAATTCCATTGAAATCTATTATTTCCGAACGAGAAATTATGAATGCTTTCCAGCCCATTTCAAGCTTTTTCCTTAATGATAATATTCAAAAGACTAGATAGCTTCAGCGAAAATGCTAATTATGACTTTAAAGCCCTTTAGGTAATTTCTCAAATAAACGGCGCTGCACAAATTATCCATTTTTTTATTATTATAAAGTGTTTTGGTTGTTTTTTTCGTCTAAAAAAAAACGCTTCAAACGCCGTAGCAACCGTCACGCGAAAGCAAAACTTTTTATAAGTCATCGTTTCATCAATTATTCTTTTGCTGAGGTCAGCTAATTGATTGCACCTCTACTTATTGAGCTGTTGATCTGTGGTTCAAAACTAAATATGCAAATCTCTGCTGGCCAACGCTTTTCACCAACAAAAGAACACGGTTATCAAGAATCATGACGAAATTTGAATTGGATTATATTTATTGCCTTTTAAATTTAAATGGACGCAAATATCTTTTTCTAATTTACGATTTGAAGAAATCACCCATTACCTACATCCTGCTGCCGAGTTATTTATAATGGCTTTGTTAAACTTCATTTACCACCGAACGAAACTGTTTTAAAGAATCCCTAAATTTATGGCGTGTAATTTTTCTGAACGAGAATATTGTAATATAAATAAATCTTCATGGCTTGATTGAAGCTTAATACCTTTCTAGTGTTACCTTTGTAGTGTTGTTACCTTTGTAGTTTTGTTACCTTTGTAGTTTTGTTACCTTTAGGTCGAATCTCATAATGTATTGTCCTCACACTCGAGTGGTAGATACGTACTACCAGTATCGCCTTGGTGAAAATCCAACGTTGCTTGAAATGACTTTGGCCGTGTTTTGTGACCAGATATCCACGATTTCCGAATCAATATTTGCTAGGCCGAATCTCACCCTTATACCTACTATATAGCAGCCACAGGTACCTACCTAGTATTTTTATCGCACGGTTAAATCTTACCTCTAATCTCCTTTCCCATATTTAGGGTCGATCCAATTAGTGTAATTGCCTAATTAGCAGTTACCTATAATTTGGACCATTTCTGTATTGCTGTATTATTTTGCATTATTTCTAAGGAGAGCTCGTTTTTAGTATAGTAATATTTTTTGTTTATTTTACATTAAAATAATGATTAAAAACACAACGTCATCGCTTTAATTTTTATTTCGTTATAGTTTGTCACTATCAGTGTATATATCTCTATTACGTGGAATGTTGCAGCTTGCTTTTAATATTCGTTATAGTTTGTCACCATCAGTGTATATATCTCTATTACGTGGAATGTTGCAGCTTGCTTTTAATATTCGTTATAGTTTGTCACTATCAGTGTATATATCTCTATTACGTGGAATGTTGCAGCTTGCTTTTAATATTCGACTTACAACTAACCACCAAGATTAAAAAAATAAATTATTATTAGATACCTACCTACTTACTAAGTGAAAAGAAAAATAATTACCAAATAAATACAACAATAATGTTATCACATACACAAGTCATTTATTCTACCTATATTTTAAAACCATTTTATGAAACTCCGTCACGTTTCTTTCCTTTGTTTGCTTTAATTTCATATTTTAGTAGAGGCTATCATGAATAATAAACCCTGGAAATAATTTTCCGCGCTTGCACAATATTATCAAAACGAAATTAAAAAGCGCTTATATTCCCAAATAAAACCCTTTCACAAGTTCTGACATTTTCGATACAAATTCAAAAACAAATATCAACATTATACATGTTCGTAGGTGCGCAAAAAAACGCCTTTCAAAATCGCTTTACTGCGTAAATGGGGAGTATTTTGGTTTAAGTAATTAAAAATTCCATTAGTGGAGAAGGAAGAACAACGTATAAGGTTTTATTTTATCATCCCTGTAGACTCGAGCCCCCCCCTCTCTCTCTTTTTTTACAGGGAACATTACAAGGTGTAACAAAGTTAAATACAAACAAAATACACATTTACATGGAAGAAATTTAGCTTTTTCGTGTTTTGCGAATGGACCAGCATATGAACCGTTATAAGACCAAATTAATGCAATCAATAATATTAAGCTATGTAGATACCTACAGTAAATACAATTATGCAAAAATCTTGTTGCATACGGTTTTAATAATAACTAGCAGTTAAAAACCCACTCCGCGGGTTTTTTTCTGCTAGGCCCTGCGGGCGGCTCTTGCTTGGGCTTCGCCCATTTTAAGTGATATTAACAACAGTTACATTTAATAGATAGATATTAGGACATTCACAGAGAGAGGGTGAGTATATATATTGTTAAAACACGGAACAGGAAGGAGTTTATTAATAATAACATGCTAAATTTACGCATAATAAGAATGACAGTTGTTTGAATAAATGAAATTTTACTTATTTGTGATGGATTATTTCAAATGAAACACTATTATTGACTACATGTCTACAACTGATATTAACTGTTATCTTAGGTACCTAATATAATTAGCTCATAGGAGACTTGCAGTGCTTAAATATGTGTTACAACCGTCAATGTCTATAAGTTTAGTCAATATCGTTTAGTTTGTCACAATTAAAGATTATAACAAAGTTGACTTAAATAATAGATTATTACATATTGATTAATTGTACCCGTGTTTATGAATAAAAGGAGGGTAATTGTGCGATGAGATTAGCAGTCGGTTTAGTTAAAAGATGTTAATTTTACTCCAACTGGTGGTAATTCTTTACCTACAACTGTTACTGTATCTAATAAAGTTTAAAATTAGATTATATATTATACACCTTCATCAGGAGAGTAAAAATCTATATATAAAGGTAGATTATTACAATATAGCGCCCCTGAGGTGATATCGCACAAAAGCGGCGCTATGCAAATTGTCCAATACATAAATAAATATAATGTTTACATTTTATTGTGTATACACCGAAGTCAAAAATTAAATATAGATTGCAATTGGGAAAGAAGAAGTGGAGGGAGGGGGAGAGGTAAGAGTAGGCTGGGTGTATAATAATTAGGAATTACAATATCGTTAGACGGGAAAGACCAGTTGAGTGGGAAAATATTTAAAAGAGAGTTTATAAAATAATTCTTGTTAATTATATCTGCTTTTATATTAATATGTTTCCTCATTTCTAAAATTTCAAATTTTTTTATAGTGAAGTATTTTAAGACCTGAAAAAAACAAATAGCATATAACCATAAAACAATATATTCACAAGACAAATAGCATTTAATAACGGTTATTCTAATAAATTGATAGTTGAAATACTAAATAAAAAAATTAAACATATTCTCTTCAAACGGTCTTTCTAAAGATAGAAATAAACAATGGCGTAGAATTCTGTTTGTGGATAACGATACTTCTAAAATTATATATAAAAACAATCCTGGTACTATTCAACTGGCGTTTTACACCAATAACAATGAAGAAATATACTCTTAATAATAAAGATAGCAAAATTCAAACAAAAAAATCAGGAGTTTAAAAACTCAATTGGGATGATTGTTATTTATTTTACAAAGGTAGAACCAATAGAAACTTTAAAGTCAGAACTAAAGAATATCGCAGGGCTCTAAATGGAAATAGTGAATCTGAGTTTGCAAATCATCTTTTGAATAATGATCACACTTTCGATAAAAAAATCAGGTCTTAAAATACTTCACTCAGGATATAAAGCATCGCAAATAAATAATTTTGAAATTTTAGAAATTAGAAAACATGTCAATATAAAATCAGATATAATTAATAAACAAAAAAAATATAAATAATAATGAAAAATGCCATTACAAAGTATAAGCTTCCAGAAGAAATCTTCTTATTAAACGCTTTTTAATCGTAAGTAGTCAAATATTGTGAGCTGCATATTTAAATATTCGCGCCATTCATTTGGTTCGTTTTTATGCCGCCAGAGGTGCGCTCTGTCGGCCATCTAATCTATAGCCGTGCGTATCGGCCATTGAAGGAACGCGTGATTTTTTTTATAAACGTCAAACATAATCACGTAACTGTGGATAATTTTCACTGTAATGTAATTAATCCAATGGATTATGAACTTTCTAAAACATATTTTCTTTGATATTATCCAAAAATTATATGAGCAGAAACGATGCTTTTGAAGAAATCTCGTATTATTATGAGGCGATCCTATTTTAGTATGAAATCGTGTCTTAATTTTCAAGTTAGCTGAATTTACCCGAAACAGACAATTTTAATTTGACCAATCAGAGGGCCTACATCGTCCAGACGCTAGGACAATAATACTATCAGATTACCCAATTCACCTTCTTGACTCAAGGACACATACAGAGGAACAAATTCCCTGGGAAAATCATTGCTTTCATGGCTAATAGTCCACTGTAAGGCAACTCCTCCCGACCTCGAAATTTTCGCACAGACACACAGATAGCAGTTAAACGCCTGAAGCACGCTTTTGTTTAAACCAAATTCGAACCTCTTTACGTTTTGTCTCTCAGATAATCGAATTAATGCAACAGCTTTTATAACTTTCTGAAGTCAACAATGACAGAAGATTCACACGTGTATTTTTTCGTGATAACTCTAAATTCTGAACGTGGCGGGTCGACTTAACTTCTTAAATTTTTTTCACAAAATAATTTCAAATTTTTCATGACGTCGCGTCGCGCAGGTATGGAGCGCGGAGGTTAGTTTGAATGGGAGCTATATGCGGTTGAGTCCCCTCAGTGCAATTTTGGCTCGGCTGAATTATTGAATTTCATTCGGTCAACGGACATTACTTTGTTTCGTTGGTGAAAACTGTATATTATTTGGTAGTTACCAATGAACACATGTGCTTCAGCACCGTTGAATATGACATTTTTTTCAACAATTCGTTTGCGTCGGAAGCTTCAGTATTTTACAAGTATGATACAGTATTCCAAATAAATTTGTGAATTAAAATTCAAATTAAATACATTAATTGAAATCCACCTAACGATTGATATAAATATTTATTAGACATTGGCAGGTAGGTTCCTAAATAATTTCTTTGATAGATTCACTTAAATATTCAATAATATTTTTATTCAATTTATTAAAAAAAACGTTTATTTATAAATAAGTTCTCCTGTGTATTATGCTGCCCGTGAAGGCTGTTTCTCCTTCTAAAGGCATAATCAAACTGACAGTCAAATTGTGCAAACAGGCAAGGTTTTATTTTGAAATTTTAACTTAGATTTTTGAATGAAAGGTACTCCGATACGTTGACATTATTGACAGAATTCAACACAGCTGCACAGTTCACAGTCGGAGATTGCGGCGAACGCGTGCCGAGTGTCCGTACACGACATTCGCAGTTTGAGAACATCCCATTTTATGACTCCTTATGTTCAATAGGTCGGTCTCGGAACGTTCCGTGCGCTTTAGTGTTCTTTGAGTTCTTTCCTCTAGTCCAGTCAGTGGGGAGTTTTACCTTGCAAAAGGTTAGGTAGTAGCGATTTTGATATATGTTGTTAAGGGCCCACTATTCGAATTTCATCCAATTTCCGAGATATTTTCCTTAAAAGTTTGAAGTTTTTAAGCTCTTATAAAAATATATGTTATTCTTTAAGATAGTATCTATTTGTTCCAAAAGCCGAAACGGTAATTATTTGAAATTCCCTCGATAGAAATAAATCGCAAAGTATGCTCCGAAAAATATTATTAACACTTTTATTTCTGTTATTTTACAAGTTATATGTATGAAAAAAATCACAATGCTTCTTTTAATGCTACTCAATAGACCCCAAAAGTGATTTTTGCTATTTTTGAAATACGCCGTGATTTATTAAACATTTTCACAACAGTCGCTTACGTCTTATGATTCTAAGCATGATTATTTCAGCCCCTCTCACTTCCTTACGCGCGTACGCTATCTGCCTTTCAGTCACTGCTTAGAGAGCTTCGTGGACGGTCGTGTTGTTCTCCGTTTGAAGATCTGCTCTAATGATTCACAATGCAACGATGTCCGAAATATAATATAATATGTAATAATAATATATGGGCCACCTGTTTCAAATAACAATACTCGAACGTGGAATCCAGAAAAAAGCGTGCGAGCGAAAAAAGCTATTGAAAGTTCTGAAACTGTGGGGAATATAATTTAATAAAATAAAATATTTTTTTGTTTTAAAACCACGATATTTGTTAATTTAAGAACCGACCGGTTTCGCTTTACTTAAGCATCATCAGGGTACAAATTAATACTAAACAAGAAGTACATAATGTGTGCATATATATAAAAAAATATAGAGGGAGACAACATGATACAAATATAAGCAACACAAAGACGGTCATAAAATACATTAACATAAGTGCACAAGTAATGGAAAAACCGCTAGATAATTATGTAGACTAATGGGTTATACGAATAAATCGGGAGAAACAAAACATCAACTGGCAAGGTGGTAAGGAGGTAAGGAGAACTGGGATTTTTTTATGGGTTTATTGGAAACAGACCTAATATTGGACTACTTGATATGTCTAATTGATTATTAAGTATCTGACTTTTGGTTTTTACAGCTTTTTTAATTTCTAGTGCCTCTAAATTGTTTAGTCTGTTACCATGCCCGTTTTTATGTAAGATGTTAGCACCGGTGCTATGACAGAATGTATGATCATTATCGATCAAATGATTTGCGAATTCGGAAAAACCGTTATTATTGAGGTTTTATTGATGTTTTGTTTCTCCCGATTTATTCGTATAACCCATTAGTCTACATAATTATCTAGCGGTTTTTCCATTACTTGTGCACTTATGCTAATGTATTTTATGACCGTCTTTGTGTTGCTTATATTTGTATCATGTTGTCTCCCTCTATATTTTGTTATATATATGCACACATTATGTACTTCTTGTTTAGTATTAATTTGTACCCAGATGATGCTTAAGTAAAGCGAAACCGGTCGGTTCTTAAATTAATAAATATCGTGGTTTTAAAACATAAAAGTATTTTATTTTATTAAATATGTCAAACCACAAAGTGATTGCTTTCTACAATAATACAAGAATATAATTTAGTTCAGTGATGTTATTTTTTGTCGGAAGGAGGCCCTGAAGAAAATAATTTCTCTCAGAGCCTGTGTCATCTTTGAGAATGCTGTATAGAGGGTCTTTTTCGAGGAGGAGGGAGTGAACCTGTCCTGAATGTCAACTGTACAATTTCTTCCCAGAATTAACTTTATTGTACGTTTTTTGACTAACCGTACCTTGGTGTTCTATTTTCAATAAACTCTTTAATTATGTTTCAGATGTGAAATCTATACTCCGCTACAGAATGTTTTGCCCAAGTCTTGTGAAGATGCAAAGGCACGGACGTAATAATAACATCATTTGAGCCCTTTACTGTTATTTAAAAGGTCACTTGAAGTGCAGTTATAATCAATGATTTTATTTTTTTCTAGCTTGAACGAATAATCTGAAAAGGCATTATCTAAGGATTATACTCTTAAGGAGAATATAGAAAATGTAGAAAGGTGAAACGGATTTAAGATTTTCGATGAAATTATTGTGTTGTGAAATATTTATTTTGTTATTTATTACTTTATTTTTTTTTACAGTTTTACTGTACGCGGTCTTGTTGTAGAGTGGTATATCTAACTGTCATGGAAAGTTTTTTTCTGAGCTTTAAGAGAAAGGTTTCTTAAAGATACTGGAGTTATTCTAGGGCTATGTTAGATTTTTAACATCGATCACCGTAATGCTTGCCTTCCTGAATAAATCTAATTTTATTTAATCATTTACGGCCAAGATGTTTTTGACAATGGTGTGTTTTTATCTTTCTGTATTCCAATCATTTAGCTTTGCTTCTAGGGTTGTGCCCCAGTATTGCTTTTTGGAGACTGTAAACGGATCTCTCGGCATTTAATGAAACTGCAGCAGAACAAAGGCTGTTGCTATATTGACGTTCATGGTATGTTTTGCTCAGATTGACGATAAGGTTTCCAGATCCGCATTTCGCTCGAAGCATGTTTAGGGTAATAAGTTTATAGTTTATGGTTCTTTCACCGTATTTATGGGAACATTTCAGAACCACCAATCTTTCATTTTGAGTGAATCTTGTGTTTGTGATTAAATTATATTTGACAATTTAAACAAATAATATTTAGAGAAGTTAAAAATAAAATTGAAAGTTCACTGAAAGCTTAAACTATTAAAAGTAGTAATTTCATAAAAATGTAAATAAATAGAGCCCCTTTCACATTTTAGAATGTAATTTTATGTTGCTTACATGTTTTATTACTCTTTATAATTATTGAATTTTTTAAATGAATAAATAAATAATTACAAAAAAGTCTTCTGATTTGTAAGTCCTCAGGAAGCACTAAGGATCTTTCTATCTATCTTTATAATATAATAAATTTGATGAGCATAAAAATGTAAACGTGTATATAATTTATATAAATGTACAAAAGTAGATATTACACGTGTATAAATATTATATTGCGCATATTATACAAGATGTCGGGGGTAAAGTGCACAAACTTCGGGAGGTGATTCTAATTGATAGTACAAGTAAAAAAGAAAAAAAAACTTTTTTTGGAATTCCAACGTTTTAAGATAGTTTTCGAGTAAAAAAGTTTAATTTTTTGTATAGAAAAAAAAAACAATTTCTTCTACGGAAAATAAATTTTTGTGGAAAAAATTTGGAAATTCGAATAATTTCCATTTCATTTTTACTTCTTCTAGCATTTAGAATAACCTCCTGAAGTTTGAGCACTTTACCCCCGGACACCCTATAAAGATAACCATATAAGAAAAACCTTATTGATGTAAAAATATATTTATTGATTTTATAAAAGTTATAAATTACTTTTATAAAAGTGAGAATAGTATTTTAGTAAAGTAAAGTAATTTTTATACCTATACAAATAACTTTCGTAAATGTTTTTTGTAAAATTAAAAAAAAAAAAAATTAATTAAATCCGTAATAAAACCCATATTTTGAGAACCATCTTCATTTCGATTTCGTTCTCATTTGCTCGGTGCTAACTAAAAATGGTTCTGTTTTTCTAAAATTGCAATAGATGTCGGTAATTTAATTTCATAATCCCCAAAATTATTCCTAATACGAATTCAGACACCTCTGTCGGATTCTTTTAACACTAAATATTGTTTATTTTGTGGGTATTGCCCAAATCTAAATTCTTTACGCGGAAAGCGGGCCCTTAAGATTGGGACTCTAAGGAAAAAAAAAAAGTTTTCGACCTTGGGAGGGTCGAGCTCGACCCGCCATCTTGGATTGAAGGTGCCAAAATTTGTTTTTTTCAAAATAATTGTGAAGTGGTCATTTTTACAACCAAATTGTTGAAGGAAAACTTAAAGACAACTAAATTACCTACATTTTTTGTAGAAAGTTTTTTTTTGTAAGGCTAATAGATAACGAGTTACAGTGGCGGAAATGTGAATATTTTTCTAAAAAATGATGAAATTCCCAACATTGTAAATTTTTCGGGTTATACATTACATAATTATAATAATTTTGCTAACTCATTTCCACACCACCATGAGGTAGAGAACATGTCGAATTTTTTTTATTGTGGTATCCCCAGTAGGTCTACTTCACAGATTATTATTACTATGAATTATGTTACTATAAATTATGTTACTTAATAACAGTCTTCGTCATCAATGTCATCATCTAACTCATTGCCTGTGATACTGAGATTCTGGGCTTCCATTGACAAAATCTCTTCTTCTTCGTCCTCGACATCGATGTGAACCTCTGGCGAATTTCGGCATGTTTGACCATTACAGCACCCACATACAATAGAACACTTCAATCCAGCTTTCCTGCAGCTACATGCAACGCCGCATCCTTTTTTACAATTGCATGAAATAAATTTTAATAAAGTCTCGGGTGCTGGTTTCTTTGTCATTCTTACTGGAACAAGCCCGTTGGTGTCACGTTTCCAGCCCCAGTTTTCTGGATTTTTTTGGATTCCATACCATTTTTGGACTTGATGGTACGTTCTAAATGCATGGTACCGTGCAGCGTCGTTCGTTGGTGGCAAAGAGGCAAGATTGAATTTGCTTTTTGTTGTCGACTTTGCTAAACGTTTGTAGCGGACTTCTTCCAAGGTTTCCTTATCCATGTCACCCCCGTACAAAGCAACAAGAAAGCGTGTTCCTGCAACTGCTATGTCTTCTGGTGTTGCATCATGTTGTTTGAAGATTCCTATCATGGCATTGAGTCTTGTGTCGTTTTGCACAAGCGAACAAAATTTTGTTTTTCCTTGGTTGAAGAAGGACGATGTTGTATCGCAGCCGCTAAAGGCATGAAGAAACAGAATATTCTCAGCCGCCTCTTTGTATTTCACACTATTCGCGGAATACAGTCTTTCAAAAGTTTTGCCTCTCCCAGGTTTAAAAAGATAGATACTAATTTTGGGTGGTACATATGCTGTCAGCAGAACTAGGAGATCAACGTCTTCGCCAATAATGAAAACAGCGTCATATGATGAACACAAGGAAATCGCAGTACTGACAATCAACTCATCAGCATCTTCTTCAGCCTGCTTAACTGTAAAATCATCCTGTATAATATTGCTTTGTAAGCATCGAAATCAGACGGACTTTGTTATTTTCATTGGCTAAAAATCGTTCTTGTGAAACTTGAACTGGCATTGTTTCATCGAAAAGAACATCTGCAGACATGAGCATTAAGGCAACGTCCTGTAACCAGGACTAAATCAGTGTTGCCAAGTCAGCTGTAGACTAGGATCCCACTATAACAAATCAACGTCATCGAGCAACACGGATGATGCTATATAAGTATATTGTAACGTAGAAATACGTTAAAATGATATTGTGTAATATGTTAGTACAAAATTTATCAAGAAAACTGGAGTTTTACAATTTTTTGTCAAAATTTTCTTCTTTCAACCGCTGTAACTCGTTACCTATTAGACTTAAAAAAAAAACTTTCTACAAAAAATGTAGGTAATTTAGTTGTTTTTAAGTTTGTCTTCATCAATTTGTTTGTTAAATCAACCACTTCATAATTATTTTGAAAAAACCAAATTTTGGCACCTTCAATCCAAGATGGCGGGTCGAGCTCGACCCCCCCAAGGTCGAAAACTTTTTTTTTTCTTTAGAGTCCCAATCTTAACAACATATGTGAAAATCGCTACTACCTAACCTTTTGCAAGGTGGAGCCCTTTTTTATCCCCCACTGACTGGACTAATATGTTAGTACAAAATTTATCAAGAAAACTGGAGTTTTACAATTTTTTGTCAAAATTTTCTTCTTTCAACCGCTGTAACTCGTTACCTATTAGACTTAAAAAAAAAACTTTCTACAAAAAATGTAGGTAATTTAGTTGTTTTTAAGTTTGTCTTCATCAATTTGTTTGTTAAATCAACCACTTCATAATTATTTTGAAAAAACCAAATTTTGGCACCTTCAATCCAAGATGGCGGGTCGAGCTCGACCCCCCCAAGGTCGAAAACTTTTTTTTTTCTTTAGAGTCCCAATCTTAACAACATATGTGAAAATCGCTACTACCTAACCTTTTGCAAGGTGGAGCCCTTTTTTATCCCCCACTGACTGGACTACTCTCAAACATTCGTCTCATACATCTTCTAGGCCCGGCTTTACTCGATTCTATTCCATAGCCATGTAGCAGCCATATTCCATATAACCTCAAAGAGGAACGGCTTCGCAGACTTTTCACAAATACTTAATACCCAACCAAACTGAATAATTCGATTTAAAATAAAAGGTATAGCAAATTTCTAAATACTTATAGTTAAAATATATATATGGGTATAGTATAGCTATAAAGATATAGCAAATACGTTTTCATTGTATTTTACTATGTAAATAAATTTAAAAATGAGTTTTTTTAATGGTTGATCAAAGCATTTTGATGGGCGTAAATTTAAATTACAAACAGTCGATAAACATTGGAACATAAATATGTTGTATGTAAATGAAAATGTCAACAAAATAATAATTATTTTATTTTTCGTAATATTAACTCACTAGATATGGCAGATATTTAAAAATTACAATTAACTAAAAATTTTCTGATGATGGACACTGCAACGCTGTCCGAAACGTCGGCTAAAGAAGGAGTTAGCGCAACACGGCATAACACCCCAAAAAAAAACAACAAAAATGCTTTTGGCCGTGAAAATCTAAAAACTTACCTAACTAAAAATTTGTCTTTTTAATCATGCAAAATTGAATTCTTTAGTGGCTTATCTGTAATAATTTTTTAGCGGCTTATATAATATAATAGTTGTTCAGTGGCCTACATATAATAATTATTTAGCGGCCTATTTATAATAATTCTTCAGTGGCCTGTATATAATAATTCTTTAGTGGCCTATATATAATAATTTAAATCACCAATAAATAAAATAGTACAAAGCCGTTTTGGCCTCAAATCAAAATACATACACAAAATACAGACACATTACTTGAAAAAAGCATCAAATTAAATCGATGTAAAGCGTTATCGGAGAACTAATTAATAGAATGACTTCGCACACCCACCTTCACCTACTCGATTTCGATCACTCAATAAACAATTATTCAAAAACACCAATCTCCATCATGTCACGTTGCGCAATTGATAAAATTATTCAATGGTCAGTTCTTTTTTCGTGCAACCAAAAAAGTACCGCAAAAAGACAAGATAATAAATTGATAATGATTATCAGAAATGTGCAACCGTGCGCCGTTTATTAATGATTAGAGAATAGCAATAAATCATGATGTGAACTCCTTCTCGCCCGGCCGCGGCGCCCGCTCGTTAACTTCAGCTGAACACTTTGATGGTTTCTGTTAAACGAGTTCATCACCTTATTCAAACACTTGTCGTTTTACTGCCGAAGCGGCGCTGTTTAAAAGGCGTCGTTAAATCACTCGTACAATACAATACTATATTTAGTGAAGGCCGACATTCATTATAATAACATACCACGAACTAACATTTTGATTATATAATATGCACATTATAAAGTAAATTATTTATCTAATCATCTCGCAAAATTTTAAAATGCATTAAGCGACATTGATTTTTTAATACGTAATGTACATAATAAAATATAATAAAGGTGTAGGTATAGAGGGTAACACACTCCACTATTCATAAATTACTTAAATTTTTGTCCTATATTTGTATTCAACAAGGCCTGCTTTTTTAAAATAATTTACACATCTATGTTTAAGAATTCCATCAAAAAATAATTATTATTTTAGCTTTTTGTGACTTTAACAAAAAATAAATCACCTAAACGAAATTTAACTTTGTTATTATTAAGTTAGTTAAGCATTTTTATTTTATTTCATAAAATTGTTTAATGATAGCCTTGAACGCCTAAATAGCTGTCACAATAATAAAATAATTAAAAAAATAACTTGCAGAACTCAATAATAATATTCCTTAACTTTTGATTTACTTTAAATTAAAAAAATAAATAAAATGAGTTCTGCAAGTTACCAAATAAAAATACATGTTTTTTATTAAACATGAATTAGTAACTAAAATGAAAACATGTGTATCTAGTAAATACTATCTTCTGATACAATACGCTGCAGGAATACATTAGTATTAAATTATTGCGATATATCCACAATAGGCACATTATTATAAAATGTTTGGGTTTTGAATTTGTAAATGAAGGTTAATCGGTAACGACAATGACAGAAGCTGTCGCGTCATGTGGTGTTTTGTTGTAGAAAGACACCGCGGGGTGTAAACACAAAAAATAACATGAAATGCCAAAGCCATCGAATTAAATAAATCTCGCACTTTAAATTCAAATAATAATTATCGAGGAATAAAGTCCATAAAATATTTCAGAAAAAAAAAAAAAAACAATGGCTCTCACAGGGGGAAAATATCAACATTACATATCTTACCAATTGAATAACGCTTTTCTAATATTGACTACTTTTCTATTCAATATTAGTTACTGAACTGGCCGTACTCATATAATAATCTCGGGAGAGAGAATTTGGTTAAGTTTTTCTTTTTATACACAAAGTAAACAATAAGCATCCAATTAATATAATGGAATCGGTTAAAAGTATTTGACAAATTATTTTAAATCTTACGGCGAAATAATTACCACTAAGTTACTTAAAATATATATATTTTCTATAAATTGCTGCTAAATTCTCAAAAATGTGATCTACAAAACATAAATCACATCACAAATTCCGATAGGATTAAAATTCTAAATGCAACTTTGCGTCTCAAAGCATTTCAATAAAATGCGATTTAATTTCAAAATTATTTCTACCAAACTTTTTCAATTATTGCTCCATTTGATCCATGAAATATTTTTTTTCCAATACTGCGTTTCGAAAAAGTATCAACTAACCAGAACACTGACTCCTAGTCAATGGGGGAAAGTTTTAAATGAAAGATTGGAAACAAACAAGCGGTGGACGGACGTTAAACTTTTCTGAATGAAGGGTTAAGCAGGGTTCGGGGGTATTAGGGAAGGAGTAGATTAAACCTCACCCTTCATTAGTCGGGAGATGAATTCCTTTAAATCGCCCGCTCAGCGGTCAGCCTGTTAGCTACTCTTAATAATCTTGTCGTTTTAGTTGAAAGGTTATTGTAAAAAAGGATAAATATTAAAGCTAACGATGTTAAGCCCTCAACTTGCAAAGTCGGGTATTAAATACGAGCACTATGACATAAGTTTATCAAATATCATATTATGGGCCTTAAAACCTTCTCTACGTAACTTTTTACGAGATTTAAAAATCCAATCGACATTTAGGGTAGCTGGTGGATAAAACGCTAGACTGGTACGCCGGTGGATTAGACGCATGTTGGTAAGCCAGTGGATAAGACGCTAGGCTGGTAGGCCGGTGGATTAGACGTAGGTTGGTAGCCCAGTGGATAAGACGCTAGGCTGGTAGGCCGGTGGATTAGGCATAGGTTGGTAGGCCAGTGGATAAGACGCTAGGCTAGTAGGCCGGTGGATTAGACATAGGTTGGTAGCCCAGTGAATAAGACGCTAGGCTGGTAGGCCGGTGGATTAGGCATAGGTTGATAGGCCAGTGGATAAGACGCTAGGCTGGTAGGCCGGTGGATTAGGCATAGGTTGGTAGGCCAGTGGATAAGACGCTAGGCTAGTAGGCCGGTGGATTAGACATAGGTTGGTAGCCCAGTGAATAAGACGCTAGGCTGGTAGGCCGGTGGATTAGGCATAGGTTGATAGGCCAGTGGATAAGACGCTAGGCTGGTAGGCCGGTGGATTAGACGTAGGTTGGTAGCCCAGTGAATAAGACGCTAGGCTGGTAGGCCGGTGGATTAGGCATAGGTTGGTAGGCCAGTGGATAAGACGCTAGGCTGGTAGGCCGGTGGATTAGGCATAGGTTGATAGGCCAGTGGATAAGACGCTAGGCTGGTAGGCCGGTGGATTAGACGTAGGTTGGTAGCCCAGTGAATAAGACGCTAGGCTGGTAGGCCGGTGGATTAGGCATAGGTTGGTAGGCCAGTGGATAAGATGCTAGGTTGGTAGACCACAGTGGCAAGAACTAGGCTAGTAGTCGGGTACTTGGGTTATGTTGGCGAAGTCCCATCGCAATGATAATAGTGAAATCAATTTAAAACTTACAAAAGCACCTTATTTATATATATATAAAGATTAATAAATAAAGCTGAATAGGTTAAACCACACTAGACAAAACGTATAAAAATTAAATAACTCATTGATTTACTGCATTTGTTCGCGACTTTGCGTAGGTCTTAATGAACACCAATATATTGAAAATACCTCCCTCATCTAGAAATAACTTATTACTTGAACTGGTTTTCTGTATTTGTAGGTTGTCGCTAATTGTCACACATGATGAAAAAACTTAAAACTGCTAAAAGATTCCATTGATGTTGATATTTAAAAAAAATCCTAATTTTCTGTTAAAAAATCGTATTTCTTATTTATTTTCTTGTTATTATTAACAATATCTTCATTACCAATATGACTTTATTATTTAAGCATGAATGCCCTCACCACATACCAGACCCCTTTTCTGTTTATGGTTAGGAAAAGCTTTTATTATTATGTTTATCAAAGTGTAACATGTAACAATTTATGTATTGTAAAAAATACTAAATTGATAAAAATTATTAGATCTTAAACTTTACTCTGCCTAAATAAGGTCATGGGATATGTGTATCATAATATATTTCAATATTATGTCACCAAAATTTACATAAATTCTTAAATTAATTATCCAGCCCTGCCACAAATAATCGTAAATTTATTTAGAATTAACGGCACAAATGCCATTTACATACATGAAAGTTATTGACAGTCATGAAAGGAAAAATTATAAGAATATATAAGTAAACAAGAAAAAATTTCCCATTAAAAGTGTTTAAATAGCCGTTAACATAGCGTACTAGTTACCAGTTGTGTGTAATCTATTTATAAGATAATTGTAGCCTGAAACCGTACTATAATTGTTAAAATAATACGCACTAGGGAACCGTGATCTAATGGTAAGAACATGAAAGTGATTCAACAATATATCGGGGCTGTAACATAACTTCAACAATTTCAATGAATGAAAAAAATCATATTCATTGATTCTAAAAGAACTCCAAGTCTTAAATGACTACACCATAAAATACCATAACTTGAAGTAAAAATAACCAATCTGAAGATGAATGCAATTGTTTGATAAATAAAGTTTTTTTTTTTTATTTTTTTTTTTTATTTTTTTATTTTTTTTTTTTATATATACAATAATATTATAACCTTACTTTTTGAGTTTTACTTTTTAAGGTACTCAAATTACAAAATAGTGGCATTTATAAACTCCAGTGTGACGAATGCAACGCTGTTTATGTTGGACAAACGGGCCGGTCCTTTAACACTAGGTTTAAAGAACATATAAGATCTTTTAAAAATAATAATAAAATACAATCTCAATTTGCCAAACATCTCCTAGATGAAAATCACTCACTTAATGATAATAATAAACCAACTCCGTTACACATACAAAATAAAGGCCGTAAACTGAATCTTTTAGAGCAGTTAGAAATTAACAAAAACTCTAATAATCCAAAAGCTATTCTAATTAATGAACAAACAAATATAATTCGTTCACCCCTACTAGATATCTTCAAACCTAATGCAAATATGAGTGCACTATGAAGTACTTAATTATGCTATTAAAATAACCATATGAGTCATCGTTTGGGAATAACTAACATAAAGACATTCAGTCAAATTTAAACATTACACTAATTGGGGAAACTTTGCTGGGGTAATAACCATTAATAATTTTTGATATTTTACTTAGAAATCAATTAAGAAATCAGTAAATGAAATTAAAATACCTACCTAGAAATAATATAAATTTATCGTCAGTAAGTGGGCTACCCACAGTTTGATAATGCCTTCAGAAGGCGAAACAGCTGTCACGCGTAATAATAATTACACAGCAGAACTTGTTTAAAAATAAACTGTTTTTATAAACCCAATAATAATATTATTGTATATATAAAAAATAAAAAAATAAAATGGAGTTCTACAAATTAAACTTAATAACAATAAATAAATAAAGTTTTGAATTGGTATTAAACTCAAAAGATCCGAATATCCCGTTACTTCTCAATAATCGTATTTTCTTTCTCCTACCTCTAATCCCCGACTGATTTCATTCAGCTATAAAAGATTTGGAAACATAGAGCCACGGTCAAATGAGCTCTCGTATTATGAATTCAAGAGAATCCTCGGGCGCATATTTTTCACTGTACAAGTTTTATTTGAATTGTAACAAGTTCATCGTAGAGTACAATTTGCTAACGAATCATGCGTGTGGAAGAAGTGCGTGTACGAATATAATTGTTGTAGTGAATTCACAAAGCACACTCCGGACTACAATATATTACCGCAATTAGAACAATGTCGTAAACATTCAAAATACTGGTCAAAGTATCTCTTTGCGGTTTTTATTCTAGTATCGAATTCTGCATTGGTGCGAAATTAACTAGGTGAGCAATCCGATGCAAATTTTGATTAATGGGTGACTGGTACGGAGAATCTCTTCTGACTATCAATAATCGTGTATATATATTATACATTTATTTGGGAGGGTCAATTTATGGCGAATTTTCGGTAACCGACATTTCGGTAACGGAGCGGAACGGTAACGGAAATCGATATGTCGCGACATTTCGATATCTTTTCGGGGACGTAAATGTTGCGTAATCCATTTAGATTATAGGTAACCTCATTTGCATTTTCAGATTCAATATTTCATAATTTCACAGTTTGGGAATCTGTGAACTCAGTTCTATAACATAATATATTATGTAGGCAAATGAAGGTATTTGAAAGTAGTTATTAATCGAATGAAACTGAGTTAAAGAACATTTGTTTCCATTGTCACACATTAATGTTAATCTTTATTTTCTGTGTTTAAATGCCGAATTATAATACCGACTTATTACTACATGATATTTTCGACATATATTTAACTTACATGAATTCTTGGTAAATAATTTAACCTACAATGGGTGTGGGCAGGTAACTTATTTCAGATTTCCTAATGCAATCATTTGAATGCTGAATAGATGCGATGGCTTAAATGGTATCAGTTCCGAATTAACTATAAATCGACAATGAGCGATTTAAAGGAAATGGGTAGAAGGAATCGTTGAAAAAAAACCGCTGCTTCTTATCTTTAGTAACTTGCTTACAAACCGTATTGTCTTAAGCTAGTGGGTCTGTGGCATCCCAATTTATCAGGATGAAGAAAGTGGAAAAATGAATGTGATGAGTGATGAGGAACAATTATTTTGATTTGGTGGTAGATATTGAATACGAATGGGTAAGGAGCGGGTCGAGGAAGACCGGAAGATCCGCTATCAACGCCAAATATCGTAATATCCAATCCGCATATTGAAGGTATCCGTGTAATCCACACAACTAGCGTCATACTGTGGAAAAAACCAGCAACTAAAGTTAAAGATTATATTTTTACGAAACGTAATCGTAGTATATATTTTTTTCTGAATGGCGACTTAGATTAACGGATCAAAAATATCGTCAGGCGGAAATTAGAAAAAAGTTTAACCCATAGAATGACATTTCATTGTAAAATTGTAGAGAACTTAATATCATCAGTACCTACCTAAATGTGAACTTTTAACAAAGTTTGTAAGAGATAGTCCAATAAAATATTATTCTTAAAATGCTTAGTTAGTGGATTTGGACGAATTAAAAACAATAATAATAGTTAAATTCCAAACATTAAAAAAAACTTTTTTTTTAAAGTATTAACACTTAACAGAATCGATCGGAGTCTCGACCAGGCGTAGTGTGTTCAATTCCTCGGCTAGTCCAAGTCCTTAATCACAACAGTAGTCATATTTTCCGGTAACTATGGTGGAAGTAAGAGATTCTCATTTAATTTTTATTTTTTATTTAAGTTTTAATCCAGCAGGACTGAGAGGATAGTGCAATCCCAGTCTGCCATATTACATGAAATGCAGTAAAACAGGGAAACAATAAAATAAAGTAAAAAATTATAAAAATGGAAATAAGATAAAACAAAAATAAAAAAAATATTAGGCAGGTACCTAAACGTAAAATTAAATTATAAATCAAAAATAAAATAGTCATATAAATAGGTAATACAATAAAAACAATTAGATTAAATTAAATTAAATCGTCCATCAGGGTGGTCGCCGCATCATTTGCAAAAATAAAAATAAAAATTATCACTTTGCATGAAATTTGTATTTTCCCCTACAACAAATTTGTTCTCGGTGTGAAAATCTACCCGAAAGAGTCTGAATAATAATTAATTATTTTATGCAAGTTTTCTCTTCTACTTAAAATTTCTCCCCTTTTCCACAACCCTCCACCTCTTTCTAAGAGATATTTTCTAAAAAAAATCATTGTTTTTGACAGTAAATTTATTTTCCAAGAATGAAAATTTTATTCAGGATCTTGAGTTATCTAAAAGAGCAGATTTTTCGTAGTTGTATGAAGTTTCATCAAAGAGTGCATGTTTTATTGCAGAACAATGTATTAAGTTTCATCAAAGAGTGCATATTTTCTTGAAGAACCATTAATTTATGAAGTTTCATAAAAGAGGGCATGTTTTCTTGGAGAACAATGTATGAAGTATCATCAAAGAGTGCATGTTTTCTTGGAGAACAATGTATGAAGTATCATCAAAGAGTGCATATTTTCTTGAAGAACCATTAATTTATGAAGTTTCATAAAAGAGGGCATGTTTTCTTGGAGAACAATGTATGAAGTATCATCAAAGAGTGCATGTTTTCTTGGAGAACAATGTATGAAGTATCATCAAAGAGTGAATGTTTTCTTGGAGAACAATGTATGAAGTATCATCAAAGATTGAATGTTTTCTTGGAGAAAAATGTATTAAGTTTCATCAAAGAGTGCATATTTTCTTGAAGAACCATTAATTTATGAAGTTTCATAAAAGAGGGCATGTTTTCTTGGAGAACAATGTATGAAGTATCATCAAAGAGTGCATGTTTTCTTGGAGAACAATGTATGAAGTATCATCAAAGAGTGAATGTTTTCTTGGAGAACAATGTATGAAGTATCATCAAAGATTGAATGTTTTCTTGGAGAAAAATGTATTAAGTTTCATCAAAGAGTGCATATTTTCTTGAAGAACCATTAATTTATGAAGTTTCATAAAAGAGGGCATGTTTTCTTGGAGAACAATGTATGAAGTATCATCAAAGAGTGCATGTTTTCTTGGAGAACAATGTATGAAGTATCATCAAAGAGTGCATGTTTTCTTGGAGAACAATGTATGAAGTATCATCAAAGAGTGCATGTTTTCTTGGAGAACAATGTATGAAGTATCATCAAAGAGTGCATGTTTTCTTGGAGAACAATGTATGAAGTATCATCAAAGAGTGAATGTTTTCTTGGAGAACAATGTATGAAGTATCATCAAAGAGTGAATGTTTTCTTGGAGAACAATGTATTAAGTTTCATCAAAGAGTGCATATTTTCTTGAAGAACCATTAATTTATGAAGTTTCATAAAAGAGGGCATGTTTTCTTGGAGAACAATGTATGAAGTATCATCAAAGAGTGCATGTTTTCTTGGAGAACAATGTATGAAGTATCATCAAAGAGTGCATGTTTTCTTGGAGAACAATGTATGAAGTATCATCAAAGAGTGCATGTTTTCTTGGAGAACAATGTATGAAGTATCATCAAAGAGTGCATGTTTTCTTGGAGAACAATGTATGAAGTATCATCAAAGAGTGTACGTTTTCTTGAAGAAAAGGAGCGGTAAATCTCACGCTTCGAAACGTCAGAATCACAAGAATTCCCAGAGCGACTTCTTTATAAGCAAACCATTACTTGTATTACTTTTCCTTTGTCGTCCTGGGGCATAAATCCCGCGCTTTGAATCTCCCGGCACATCCAAGCATTAAATAGGCTTCTGCCGACGTCCTGTTATAAATTTATTGCCACATTTCGATCATAACTACTTAAATCCTTTACATTTAAACTGGAGCCCTGTTTTTTCGTTCTTCGAGCTTTATCAAATGTTCAAATTTTATCTGGGCTTCATTTAGGATTTACGCTTTTATACTGGATGCACAAACACGCACACAGAAGGAATCATTTAGGCTTTACGCTTTTATACTGGGTGCAAAAATATCTCTCATAAATTTGCATTATCTTAACAAGTGTAATTGTTATGCATAAATCTATGTAGGGGTCTGTAATATACTACTATTGCTAACAAGCCCCTTGCATCATTTTTGTGATTCAGGGTTTTTTTAACGTTTTTTTTTGAACGATGGAGATTATTTGAAAATTTCAATCCGAACAATTTAAAAAAAAAAACCGGAAGGACCGGGTACCGTGTTTTTATTATGCATGCGATTCACACAATCTGTCAAAATCCTGAAATACGGCGGACTCTTCGTTGTGTTTTACTGTTTAAATATGGATTCATTAACTACCGCAGGTAGATTCCGTGATGGTTCATAGTTTCTGTATGCAAAAATACTTTTGCTACAATACGACAGGTAAAATATATATTTTTTTATTTTACCGAGAAATGAAGCTGCCAGAAGGTGTACAGCTATGCGAAGATTAAATATACCAACAAAATGATTATGTACTACGTATTAAATAAAATTGTAATTGGCAGACAAGAAAAAATCTATTCTCGTCAAATTTTTAGATTTACTCAAACCTGTTACAACCATTTTCAAATCATTACATTTCTTATAATTTTATAAAAATAAAGATGAAAAATCGTAGATAGGACATTTTTATATATTGACGTCACGAGCTAAAAAAACGATTCATTTATTTTATTATCAAAAACTATCTGTTTCTTTTTTTTTGGTAACATTTTTGAAATCTCTGTAGAAATATATCCACACTATTTTCACATGATCAAACTCAAACTGTATAAAATGCTTGTAAGTTGTCTAATCTAATATATAGCAGTTCCTTAGTTAAATTCCAACTTTTCAATTAGACACATTGTGCGCACGGGTAGTTAAAATGAAGTGTTAATAATAATTCTACATACGATATTGTCAACAAATCACATACAATATTTACAGAAATATCTACTTAAACACTTCGGTATCTTTCAAGACATTATACCGTGAAAATTTACTATTTTTTAACGATGGAATATTATTAAAATAGTCATTTCATTAAATATAAAAATCTCAGATAATTAATTAACGATGCTCATAAAATTTCCGTAAATTACAATGGTAATAAAATATAGGAAACTTTAATTCCTCTTATTTTTAACTTCTTGTTATGATGTCTTGATTTTGCCATTTAAATTAGGTAATATCAACGATGAACGAAGTTGTACAATAAAATCGCAAAGATCACATTAAACTTTTATCGTGAATTCTTTGAAATTAGGAAATCTTAGCGATTAGGAAATTGTTATGTTTCAGAAATATATTTACATATTGCGCAAAAGGAATCCTTGGGGGGTTTATTTATAAATTAATTTGAAACTTCGACACTTTACACGGTAGCTACTCGTATAATAAAAGATAGATATTAGAGAAGAGGTTCGCTCAGTTCCCGGCATATCTGGAGTTTGAAATTGGAACAATTACACATATAAGCGCGATGGGGTACTCTTTTATGAGAGCAATAAAGCGTTCGCTCAATTCAATAGTCGGCGCCATGCTTCATTGATAACAACGAATATTCACTTTCAAAATCACAACAAATTTAGCAGTCCTACGTGTGAAAAGTAGGTTGTTAGGTTAGTTAGTACCTGCAACGTAAAAAGGCCGGATGGCTTTAACGACTGCGATAATAGGTACTTGGAGTCAAATAAATAAAAACTCCGGCTATGCAAGCTGTCATTTAGCCGGGCTCTACAAGAGTAGAGGGCTCAAGCGAGGAGTCAAGGAGCCAAGGAACTAGGGTATCTAAGCACAAGTAGCGAAGGTGGCATTATCGGGCGATCTCTTATTTCCTCTGGTTATCAGTTGTATCTGAGAATCTGCAATAAAATATCACGATGATGAGCTGAAGAGTCACGAATTCAGCTGCGTATTTTTGTAAAGGTGAATGTTTGAAAATATTGGAGTGCAAAGAGATCACGTATTATGCCTTCCGATTACCTTATTCTACCGGTATTAAACACAAGAACGCAATGAACTCGGTTTTCAGCATGTATCGCGAAGATCATGATTCATTCTGCCGGCCGTTATCTGTTGTCAGATAAGATATTAAAATAATCTTTAAGAAAAATCAGATAATCACTTTGACTAGGTTTGAATATCCTTTTTCTGGTGCAGGATTAGTATCTTTTGAAATCGTTGAAACTGGCATGTATTTGTTTTTATTCTGAATTATATCTCACTCTAAAGATTTTCCTTGAAAATTATTTATTTTTAGGAACTTTTTCTTTTTAAATTATTTTTTTAGGTTATACCCATCAATGTAATATATCATTGGAGAAGAATATAATACTAAAAAATGTAAACGAAACATGAAACAGAAGCAGGCAAATATAAAGGTAAACGGTAACTGTTCCGGTAAGACAGTAATCCTGGGTTCGATCCCTGCTTCTGACGGTTATCTGTTTATATGTCTGTATCTTCTACTGTTTCAGGTTTTGTTTAGATTTATTAGTATTATCTGATTCCTCAATGACGTTCATTTATTTTTTTATTGCACGCAACGAACAACAATAGAGTAAAATCCGCAGTTGTCTAAATTATAATCATTTTGCAAGTATACATAACAGATTGCAGAACTGGGCCAAGCCTGCCTTTACTCGATTAAAATACTTTTTTCTAAAACTCAAAAAATACATTTGAAATAATTATATATCATAAATAACCTTGATGTGACCAAAAAAACAGGCATTTGCTTCGTAAACCAGACTGACAGAAAACTGGGTAAGATTCAAGGGGAAACCAAGCAATTTTATTAAAATTGTTTCTATGAATATTGAAACAACCAATAAATTCCATGTTGTTATCAGTAAGGCCATTCATACCTATTAGGTGATATTTTTAAAGTTTGACTGATAAGGTGCATTTTTTAAGTCTTCGGGCGATTATAACAAAAACAACCCATGTTCAGAATGTGGTGCTAATGTGAATAGCGTATACGCTATTTTAATATGTTTTAATATAGGTATGTAACTCAATGCCGATTTCATACAATATTGTAGATTATGTCTTAATGATGACCACAATTATTACGTATTTATTTATTTAACAATTTAGCAGAAAAGGTGGAGGCGTGTCTAGGGATTAGTCAAGAGTGGGGGAGGGGGGAGATAGAGCGGGCGGGAATCGGAACGTTTTAAAGATTTATTCAAGATCAGATTTCACTGCCAAAAGTTTCGGAACGTATTACACTGTTTGTCATCAGGGCATTTGTGTAATCGCCTTAATGTGGGTTTTTTACGTTTAGTTATGGTGTAGCCGTCTAATTACAAATATCAACAACTGTCAAGCATTGTCCCGTAGTCCTTATTAATATATATTTTTAAATGTGGATACCAATTGCCTCCAATTAGCGATTTTAACACGGTACCATTTCTAGATACATAAATACTTCACATCTGCCCTGATGATAGTCACTTTTGACGCTGTCCGAAACTTTGGCTAATAACACAACAATAATTCAAAATTATGACGCTGTAAAAATCGCTTAAAAAATCGGCAATCCGATTTTTTAGTCTCTTCCTTTTAATTAAATATACAGCGAAAGATAAATACGGAGATAACGATGGCGCTCCGTTATCTCGGCCAGCTGTCGTAAAGTTTAGGCGACTGCAATAAAACCGCCATGTTACTGTTACTACTCGTAGAACCGGCGCGGCGCGTCCGCGGAAACACTTTTCTCTCCGTACTTCTTCAAACAAACTAACTGTCTTACTGTTGTGGAACTATTTAAATTTTAGTCTCATAACTCGGAGTAGGGCTGCGCGAAGCAACAATTTATTAAATTAATGATTTATGAACAGCCTAGTGTTCTACTTTGGTTTTGTTTATTTCAACATCGACAAGTGAAAACAAAAATATACCTGACCAAACTTTTGTTTAGATTAGTTTAAAGAGTGCGTTCTAGTTAAACTTGTGATTTTTTGTTGACTTATTCCATGTGAGTCTTTTTTTTGACTTGATAATGTATTTTTAATTGTTGACTTGTTAATAATGTAATATTTACTATTGACTTGTAAACTAGTGTTTACCAGAAAAGCTAGGAACTTTATTTTTTAATATCTTTCGATAGTTAGATTAGATCGATAATGATTGACCATTCGAATGGTTTGGCCGTTAATTTAATCTAAAAAATTAACCTAGTATTGACAGTAGAGTTGAGTCAGAAAATCTAATGCCATATACTATAAAAACGTATTGCCGTAGAATTATTGTCTTTAATCACTTGCTCTTTGTTGCATTTGACTAGTTTTTTTAAATTTTATTTATTCAAGCCGTTTGCATCCTTTTGTAAAATAAATAAATATATGTTCATAATTTTAATAATAAGGACATAAAATTGGGAACTTCTAGTTTAGTATTAATAAATTTGGCTATTGTGTACAATCTGGACTCCGATCGACTGTTGAACAACATTTGAATATGACAAGCGATCGTTAACCAGATTTGGTAGACATATTATGTACTATCGGTAAGTAATTTCTCACTATTGGATTTATTGATAGAGTGCACGTACATATCATCTACCTACAAAATACCTCTTGAATATTTTATAATTTAAAGAAAACTTTGAAAATCCTTGGCAATGTTCCTATTTTGAATTTTGTGTAAGGATATGTGGCGTTTATTTTTGGCATGTTACGCGTGGGAAGCTGTTTTATAGTAATAAATATGACTAATTAGGGGATTATTAATTTAATCGAAAATTAATTCGACGAAACATAAGACAGAATGTTGAATATAGAGCAAACCCTGTCATGGCGTCTGAGGAACACTATCTTCTGTTAACTTTAAGTCTCCGTTCGTGTTGAGATAAATCCGGATTTCATTTCCCACGTAATTTGATTATGACTAAAGTTATCATTACTATTACTAATTTCAACAAGTTTCTTAACTGATCTTAGAAATGTTCAACTTCAGTGGTGTCTTTCTATTCTTGGTAAGCAGTAAATAAAACGTTTTTCGAAGTATCCAATCGATGTACGCTTGGCAACTAATTATGGTTTTTCTTTAGGGATAGACGGAGGGGAAAAGTTCATTCTTAAGTCATTAGTATTTGCAGATCCGTAATTTTACAGAAGAAAAATGTTAAGTTTTGATAGAAATAAAAACAATGTATGAAACTAGTTTGGCGTACCTACACCGAGAAAACTTACTGAAAAACAATGTATGAAACTAGTTTGGCGTACCTACACCGAGAAAACTTACTGAATAATATTGAAATAGTTTTTATAGAAATAAAAACAATGTATGAAACTAGTTTGGCGTACCTACACCGAGAAAACTTACTGAATAATATTGAAATAGTTTTTATAGAAATAAAAATAATGTATGAAACTAGTTTGGCGTACCTACACCGAGAAAACTTACTGAATAATATTGAAACAGTTTTTATAGAAATAAAAATAATGTATGAAACTAGTTTGGCGTACCTACACCGAGAAAACTTACTGAATAATATTGAAATAGTTTTTATAGAAATAAAAATAATGTATGAAACTAGTTTGGCGTACCTACACCGAGAAAACTTACTGAATAATATTGAAATATTTTTATTAACTAGCTGTACCCTGATAGAGAAACAATAGCGCGTGTGTTTAAATTTTTTTCATGGGTACCTTTTATATTTATACAAACACACGCGTATTCGAATACAAGGTCGTGTCAAAATTTCAAAGCACTCGGTGAAGAAATTTCGGAGATTAAAGATTTTGAACAAACAGACATTAACATTTGTATTTGTATGGTTGTGGTCAAATGATTATTATTCCTGTTAAAAATGGGACTGCAGGCCTTTAATTAGTGAAACACGAATGTGTTATGAAAATGTCGGAACACGTGTTCATAAAAAATACTAATATTGTCACATTTCGTCAATATATTTTTGGGGATCTCGTGAGGAGACACGAAATGAAAGATGTTGTGAAGGTCAGAGTGTTTATTTGATGAGTCAGGTAGCCGTGATGAGATGACGTAGGACAGATGTAGTATTCTCCGGATGCAGGCGGTAATGGCAGGTCAAGCGCGGGTCTGTGAGTCGACGCCGGGCGCTGGTGACCGGACTCGTTGACTGTCAGGCACTGGCGATCTTGGCAATCAGTACTCCAGTGCTGACGGGAAGGCCGAAGGTGCGGTGGACCTTGTAGGCGGTTGAACGGGAACTGAGTAGACCAGTGAGGATGCTGCGTGTCCTCGTGGTGGTCATGGTGAGTGGATGAAGCGCTGGTCAGAGACGCTGGAACCAGGGCGCTGTAATCCATGTAGCGTTGGCCAGGGACGGCGATCTGGGCCAAAGCGCTATGATGATGTCCCGATGGAGTCCATGAGCAGAGCCGGGAAGAATGTCCTTCACGCAAGTGAGGTGCGCGGATTATCACTCGTTGAGCACCTTGTTAACTGATGGCGGATTGATGACTGACTGACTAACTAGATTCTTCATGCTGTCGCTTTTTAAAAGGTGAAGAAGCTTCTGGAACAATTTGGTTGCTATGTAGAATTTTCCAAACAAATAAATAAAAGAACATCCAAGAAGCTTGTTTGGAAAAATCGAGACTTCTAGAATTTCGTTCGAATGAAGTAGTTGCGTACCACTACATATTTATCAGAAAAAGCGCAGCAGCATTAATACTTGTTCCGGTATATTCTGAATGGACTTTCCATCACGTTTTTAAAAGGATTTTAATAATTCAGCCATATTCATTTTTTTCCGTGTACTAATGAAAAATACATACGGTATTATTTACGTATTCTAGTAAAGAATCCGCTGGCAGATAGAATGGGTACCTAGCTAAGGTTTTTCTAGTAAAGAATCCGCTGGCAGATAGAATGGGTACCTAGCTAAGGTTGTTCTAGTAAATAATCCGCTGGCAGATAGAATGGGTACCTAGCTAAGGTTGTTCTAGTAAAGAATCCGCTGGCAGATAGAATGGGTACCTAGCTAAGGTTTTTCTAGTAAAGAATCCGCTGGCAGATAGGATGGGTACCTAGCTAAGGTTGTTCTAGTAAAGAATCCGCTGGCAGATAGAATGGGTACCTAGCTAAGGTTTTTCTAGTAAAAAATCCGCTGGCAGATAGAATGGGTACCTAGCTAAGGTTGTTCTAGTAAAGAATCCGCTGGCAGATAGAATGGGTACCTAGCTAAGGTTTTTCTAGTAAAGAATCCGCTGGCAGATAGAATGGGTACCTAGCTAAGGTTTTTCTAGAAAAGAATCCGCTGGCAGATAGAATGGGTACCTAGCTAAGGTTTTTCTAGTAAAGAATCTGCTGGCAGATAAAATGGGTTTTCGTGGGGCTCCTCACAATATTCCAATTCTGATATATTTACGTATGAAAACATGACTGCATCGCAAATGGCTATTTTTATAGTTGACATTACAAGGTTTCCGTCAAACAAGTTATTTGTTATCTTATGCAATTCATATCACGGCGAAGAGAACCATTATAATGGTGAAGGCATAATATTTTCATAGTCAATCACGGTAATATTGACACCCAAGTTCAGTGTCTACGAGATACTAATAGTACTAGTACTGGTACGATAAAAATTAACTATCACAGTTAAATATGTAATTAAATATTACTTGCAATTTATGTCAAGCTCGGTAATATATTCATTTTAACTGCTATACCTACGTGAGAGCATGCGCGAGGTGAACACTATACTCAATCTACACTCACTTTACGTCGCGAGGCACTTTGCAATCATTTTATTTTTATTTTTAATGATAAACTAATAACATATTATTTTTAAGCAATAATTATTAACCTGAAATAACTATATAAATTGAAAAAAATCTTGCCAAGAAAAAATACATGGGAATTGAACCCGCAGCCTTCTGATTACCGGACAGGTTCTCTACCTAATTTTTCGTAAGATTTATTCAATTTATAAGGTTGTTTCAGGCTTACAATTGATGCTTAAAAAAATATTTTATTTTTTGGGTGTTTTATTTTCAAATTATTTTTCTCGTTGAGCATTAGAAAAAGAAATTATGTGACTTTCTTCATATTATTCAATTTGTTGCATTGTTTCTTAGGTTTGAAGACATGCATCGTAAGTCTGATATAAAGTGAAAAGATAAAAAAGTGTTTTGATTGTTATATTTTGTATAAAGTTAAAAAGTGTAAGAAGTACTATGGAAAAATCTCTAAGTAAGCAGCTTCAGAGAGCTTCGATCATCATTTTTATACTGGTAAGTCATTTTCAAAATATTTTATTACGTCTTCACATAACCAGGTAACAGTAAGCCTGCTGGTGACAGGTGAAAACATAAAATTGACACAACATATTACAGATTATCTTGGACTTGTAGCTAAAGCCGAGAAAAATAATCTTCGACGTGTCAAAATATCTTTAAGGCAAAAATGTTAGTAGCTTAGCGGCTGCTTGGATATGTGTGGAACCGCGGGTGTAGGGTGGCTTGAAATACATATATAGGTAGGCAGTGTCGGACATCGCAGCAGTTATTTGCGTGTAAAACGTAATGGATAAGTATGTGCATAGTATTATTGAAATTACATTAAAAACATGGTTGTGGCATGAGAAGTATGGCTTTGAAATGATTTATTGTGAAAGCCTCTTTAATAATATTAATCTTGCACTTTCAATCTCATCAGCACCGATGTTCACATCCATACTTGAACCAGGCTCGTCAGATGCCACCTCAGTTGTCAGAGCGCGTTTGCGTTGCTTATATTCGCGGCAGTACTTACCTAGGCACTGATAGGTATTTTTTCGCTCTGCGTTATCGTTTACCTACGATTTTTGTAATTATTGTTGTAATTTGTATATGGCAACATTTTAGGAATTCGTGATATTTTAAATAATTTTCAAATTCACAGTTTCGTGACTTTTTAGTTGTTGATATAAACTTGGAGCCCAGGATGAATTGTAACACATACCTACACTTTTCTCAGGGATATAATACCGTTTATGGATGCGTGTCGAATCCGGAAAGTTGAAAATCGAGGGATCGAGGGGTAATTGAAATCTAAATTCAACACGACAGAAACTGTCGCTCGTTTGGAAGCGAAAGCCTCCCCACAACCGGCATCGATTTTAAAGTTATTTTTACGTCAAAACATTAAATAATATTCACAATTCTTATTCATTATTCTGTACGCAAACAAATTGTCGGCCTAAGGCGCTTGTCATCGTGTTTCTCGTCTGCATGCATAAAATTATGATACAAATTTTGATGTTCAGAACGCAAACTGTGAATCGTCCAATAAAAATAAATCGTAACATTTGCTGGGGATGTAATAATTTAAGACACAAAAAGTTTGAATTAAATAATTATTTTCTAAAACCAGTACTTTTAAGGTAGAACTTGACAAATAAAAATAAAATGGAACGATGCGTGTTAAATCAGATAAAAAAAATATTTTTAAATGAATATCAAGTTATATAAAAACCTTCCACGTGACTATACAACAGATTATTTAGTTAGCCTTTCCTTGTTTGCACTTGGCAGCCGAGAGAAAATATAACCGCTTCCCGCTCAAGAAATCCGTGTGAAAATCCCATATCGATTTATTAGCACATTCGCCTTCGCACAGCGTAAACACCGCCAGTGTTTTTTCTTCCCAGGAATGCCGTGTACTGACAAACGCACCAACTATGCTAATGTTTTCCAACACATTTTGGCATTTCTAAAATGCTGCAGGTGCTTTCAACTGTTAGGGCCCGTTCCCACTTCCGTTTTCAAATCGGAGGCGTGTCCCGTTTTAAAAACGGATGGCCAATGGCCCTGTTCACACTACCGTTTTAAAAACGGACCATACTCTACGAAAAAAAAATAATTGTCGATTCAACAAAAACATGTTATTTGCTCATTCTTCAGTAATGGTGCGCAATGAACGACGATGAAGCTCTTGTTGTCATGTTGTACTTATTAAAAAGAAGGAAAAAAGTGAAAAGAAAATTTTGGGTACACCCAATCATAGCCGAATGATTTTCTGTAGGAATTTTCCAAGTGTTAATTGGTGAGTTGAGAAGTGATGAACTAAAGTTCTTTAATTATTTTAGAATAATAATGATTGGATTATTTATACAGGGTGTATCGGCACTAACCCGACAAACTTTAACCAGCTATTCCTTAGCACATTTAGAGTAAAAAATGTTATGGGCACTTTGCTGTCCGGTAGCATTTTTTTTTCAATTAAAAACAAAAAAAAATAAAATTTCCACACTACATCACTGTCATTGGCATTGCGTTTCGTGTTCAACAGCTGTTATAAGCAAGTATGTCATAAATCGTCTTCGCTCTTTCGCACACACTAAATAATAATAGTTAAAAATGCGACGAATGGTGCCGTGCCATTTCGTTGTGATTGTAGAAGTGCGCCAATATAGGTACACACGTGCATTATTCAACGGAATTCGAATAAAATATTTGCCAGATGGGTTTTCAAACTTTGACAAAGGATAAAACAGTGGTGACATGTGGTGAAAATATGAATAATAATTTTTTTATTAAAAAAAAAACGTTACCGGACAGCAAAGTGCACATAAGATTTTTTACTCCAAATATGCTAAGGAATAGCTGGTTAAAGTTTGTCGGGTACGTGCCGATACACCCTGTATAGCGCCGTTTTCACCATGAAAAATCACATCAAGGGCGCTTAATGGCTTAAGAGAATGTCTATCACTTCCTTTAACCATCTACTGGAATGAGTTTCAGAGAACTTAACATATCAAAATACAAAATTGAGAAAGTGCATTTGTCCTGAAGAAAGGCTATCGATATTTTAAAGTAAGAAAACAATAACAACTCAAATATTTTTTATTATGTGTTTATTAAAATAATAAGCTCTTCCGTGCATCTCATTAAAGCTTTAAAATTAAAAAAAAGTAAACTTAAAAAAATAAAAATAAAAATTTTTGATGTACAAAAGTTGTGTACACCAAGTGTTTTGTTTTTATTTGGTTAAAGATAAAATATTACCATACTCTTTCTTCGACCAGTGGTATTAAATTTTCGGGATTTATTTCCTTATCCATTATTGTAGTTTTGATTTATTTACTTAACAAAATAACCAAATACAAGCACGCAGCGTGCCTGCTTCCTTGCGACAGGGAGCGGGCGGGGAGGGGTCGGGGTTTGGCGGGGACTCTGCCGGAACGACTGGACGACAAGTGTGAACAGCTCCATACAACACTATGAGCGAGCGTGTTCCGACACGATTTGAAAACGGACGCGCTGCGTAGGCGAGCCATCCGACAAAAAATGTCGGATCCGTTTTCAAATCGTGTCGGACAAGTGTGAACAGCTCCATACATCCACTACAGCCACTAGGGCATCCGTTTTTAAAACGGGACCCGCCTCCGATTTGAAAACGGAAGTGGGAACGGGCCCTTAGTAATGCTTTATATCCTGATTAGTAGTAGAAATGGAATATTTAACAGTGGCGGCTGCTGATCGAAACATTCGTGACAGGTAGGCAGACACTCTTGGTCGCTAACATAATGTCGAGAACAAAATGTGAGGGGTTGGTTTTGTCCCACATTCCTCCCTGGAGTTGCCAATAACACGCGATGTATGCTCCTGCCACTGAAATGTGAGAGCTCCGTTGAAATATCTTTTTTAATTTTTTTTTTACATAAACTCCTCGCAGAGGTGTTTTTCTCCTCTCACTGAGAAAAACAAGTCCTTTATTTATTATTATTAACGGTATAAATATACCATATACCATAATTACATGTCACAGAATAACAATCAACTGTGGCATTTGATTACAAAATGACGACAGAAAGTATAAAATTAATACTACGAGGAGATAAAACTACATAAAAAATATCATCAATAAGTATGAATAGACTTACGTTATATTAGTAAAGATTTAGAAGATATGTTAATAAATCCTTCTTGTACCTAGCTTATGTGCAGTTAAACAGATCCGCTACATCTGCGTAACAATTACTAACTTCATGTAATCTCGAGTGTTTGAAATGCTCAGTCTTGGAATTGATACAATTAAACAAGGTTTTAGAACGAGTAGCTCTTATGGGTTTATGAAATTGAATTAAGTTAATTTAATCAAGGCTGTCTACACTACCATTTACAATTTTTAACATAAATATAAAGTCAGATATAATTCTTCGATCTGACCCCAACATACCCATTTTCTTGGAAGACAAGGGATAAGTGGGGGTCCAGGAATGTCAGACGTATCAATCCATCCCTCCCGAAGGCGATGGTGATGAGTCGAGATAGAGCTATTTATACAGAAATAATTGTTCGAGCTCTGACACCTTTAGAACACCATTCCTCGGTTGAACACATCTGAACCGAGTGTGGTTTCCATGTGTTACCATTTCCTTCCCACACGACACGTGATGAATTGCAAAATAAACTATACATTTATTAACGTTTTATCAAAACCACATTTGTTCGGTCAGGTTTACGACCTGGCGGCTCACTGTACCCAACTTTTTCTTTTAAATTGCATCTTAAGCTATTTGTTGGTGAATATTCATTCAAAAAGTATTTTCTGTAAAACAGACAGATGATTTGTTTTAAAAACCATACGTTATTCGTGGGCGGTTTGTTAGCCTGGTGAGAGATTCATTCATCCTTTGTTGATTTTACGGCGTAAAGTAATGTTGAGCATGCTGAGGCAATCACAATTTTATTTTTAAAGCTCGATTACTTCTGCGTTATGCCATTTCAATGTGGAGATTTACCCACCCAACGTATGCTTTTACTAGTTGTATATCAATTTGCTTACATAAATTATTTTCGGATTCATTTTTAATTATTTCACTCAACATGGCGCCTTTGGAATGTCTCGACAGCACTTAAAAAAATAATACATAATTTATACGATTCTCAAAATTAATCTCATTTGAGTAAATAAGTATCCAGTTTCATTTCCAATAAACATTTTCATATTTTGCAGTAAACTTCCTTTGCAATTGAAAAGTCCTTTAGGGATTTGAAATATTTCAAAGCCTTTTTAAGGAGTAACAATAATACCTAGCTAATTCATGTAGCGCTATTTGTGAACGAGTAAGTTTTGTGCTCGAAGTCATTATTTCTGTTTAACTACTAATAGAGTAATGCAACGTCCGGTTATTTAGATCGTGTCGCTTAAAACATACTTTATTTGCACTATTGAGTAATTAAGTAGTGGTTTAGTGTGAAAATAAATAAGTAGATATATCGTCTAATAATAGTTAATTATCGTCTAATAATAGTAGATGTATCGTCTAATAATGGTAGATTTATTGTCTAATAATAGAAAATTTGAATGAGGACCTTCAGTCAATATATTTACCTGAACCTGAACAAACCCACGCAAATTGATTAAATTTTAGATTTTTGGGTTTTTTAGTAAGAAAGAATTAAAATTCTTTATATATAAAGGCTATATCTTATACAACAATCTGATAAAAAAGCTATTTGAGCAAAGGTTTTTGTGCGAAAGTAAAATGTAATAAATTATATTATAAAAAAATAATACGATCCACGAACAATCGCTTTTCATCAAAAGGCTGTGGATATGTCGATCTGACTACAATTTCTCTAAATAATTCTGTGGGAATGAAAAACTGAGATGACTTTTTGAAAGATTACTTTTTTCTAAACTGTTTCTTATAAAAACGACGAAAATCAATTTACCATAATGGGGAAGTTATAATATAATCTATCATGGTTTACTCCCAACGGCGATGTCACAGGATGATCAGACAAAACACTTACCTGATCAGTTTGGACTTGTTTGGATTGCGATCGCTCTGAAATAATTCCCTTTTTTATCAACTTGTTGTGTTAGAAGGTTGGTTAATTCATCCAATCATTCAACCTGTCTGTATTCAATTTTAATAACTACCCACCCTTATCAATAAATCACCCTTTAAATATTTCAGAAATCGTTGATTCTTTAGATTTACGAGGATCCATTTCGAAATTGTCCCTAATATTACAACTCCCTATTGATTTTCAAAATAGACGCCTAAATGCTATAAGGGAAAGATGTTTAAGAAGTGTTGATTGAATGTATTACATTAGTATCCCGTAGGCATTCAAATGAATAGACGATCCAATTAAGGGGAAGGGGAACAAACCAAGTCGCCAAGTGGGAGGCGGCGTGTCCGTCCCACTTTCGTTGATTTGTCAATAAATTAATCTGACAGTATTCGGGCAACTCGCTTTGTAATATCATCATTTGGTCTTCGAAAATAAAATCTGCTCACGAATTACTAGTCCTTTACAATGGCGCGCAATTTGCTTGTTGTATAAAAAAACTTTGGTTATTTCAATGCGTGCTCTTCGGCGGTCAATGTACGACTGAAGCTGTAGTTTATTCAAAGCATTTTCGAACCCCCCCCCCGTGCATCTAGCACGGTTGATCATCAGACTGCAGTTTACATCGAATAAATTAAGAACGCTCAGTCGTTGTGTAATGTTTTTTATTCGTTGGCGATCTGCAGTCATGCTTGGGAAGACAAGTTACCGACATTATCGATAAAACCTTTTTGGATCGACCATTTTTATCAGACGTTTGCCCCGCGGTCGTCGAAATGTCTCGGAGGTCACGGGTTCAAATCCCGTGGTGCACAGGTATGTAAATCTTATTTAATAAATTTGTGATGTTTCACGCTGAAATCATGTAAGATAATACATAATAATACGTTTATTTGCGACATGTTCCGAATGAAAGACCACTATTCCGAATTGAAACGTTTATTGGTGACTAGATCTGAATAGCCAGGTGCTTCATCATCTGCCTCTTCCCCGTTTCTTCCCCATCCCCACTAACTTTAGTCTCATAACATACCCCAATAATCGGGGTTGCCATAGACTCACATTCTCACATCTCCAGATGGCTGGGAGCAGTTGTGATTTTACAAATTCTTTGTTTCGTCTGAATTATAAGTAATTCGGGTACCATTCGTAATTTACGATGTGCTATTTATTTCAAATGCATATTTTGCTCCATGGAACCAGCAACCTTTGGTATAAAATCATGGCTTTCGCTCGCTTCTACACCGCAAAATTATTTTTATTTCCCAAAACACTCGTTGATTCTTTTGCTGTTTGTCGTTAACCTCTCCTTCGTTAAACATTCCCAAAACGCCCAGGAAAGGTTTGATAGATTGCTGAAAATATTCATGTAGGAGCCGTTTCGTATATTACCTTTTAACCCTTAAAGCGCGATCGACCTCACATTATTTGTGGAATAATGTTAGGTACACGGGCATAATATTTCTTTAACAGCTTTCAACTTTAACCTTTCGTGTTGCCTTTGCCGTTTTTTAAGCGTTCGCGGTAAAATAATAACTGTAATGGTTCACACGAAACCGAACGAGCAGCTCCGTATTAGCATTTATAATCAACGTTGAGTGCCCGAATAAAATAACACGAAAGGAAAGCAATAAAGCAAATAATACCTTCATAGAGATTTGTCTAATAGACAAGGTATATTAATAATTTCAAATATGAGAATAACCTTGTTCTATGTTATACATTCATGTTTATTTTAAGTATTTTCTTTCATGCTTCCAAGTTTAAATTGATATGACTAAATGTTAACGTTAAACCTCCGTGAGGTGTACGTACGAGTAAATGTTTTAATCTATCTGAATTAATTACGTATTCGACGTTTTCGTATTGTACAACCTTCTATCTATCTTCTATATTATTCATTATTTATATAAATAAGAGTGTAAACAGCAGATACGGGGATGGCGGCGTGAATTTCATTTGTATACAAGTCTACGGTTTTATTCCGTAACTAGTGAAATTTTGCACATTTGACTTTCTACATGTACATGTACATTCAATTTAGAAAACCTTTGCGTAAAGACCGGCCAATCCTGGAGACTTCAGTTATTTTATAATAAAAATGTCAGCGCCCGAGGTGCAAGAGGTGGAAGATTGAGACGAAGAGAAGAGGTGATTAGTTCATTTTTTGAATTTGCCATTTATTTTTATTAGTAAGTAAAAACATTAATGCAAGTTTCTAAGCTCAAGATTCTTCGGATGTAACCGATATATATTACATCCGATCATGTGGGAATTATTAATACGAGATGGTACAGTCTATGACACCTGACGTATCTCATTCGACACAAATTTAAGCACATCATACATGGACATTAACCTCATTTTAAGTGGATTCACAAGAATAAAGATTGTTGAAATTAAATTAATCACGAAATGAATTTCAACTCACGCTTATTTCTGTATCTCTACATGAAAAATCTTTCTTTAAGTAGGCTTAAAATAGTTTTTACTTTGAAATGCAGCAGTGCAGAAGAGAGAATATTAATTTATACTTTAATGTTATACATTATATTACAAAAGCTGGTGGGTATATCAGAGCTTAGGAAGTCGAGTTTTTTTTAATACTTTTCGTAAAACATTAAACTTGTAACAGATTTTATTGAAATCATAAGAGCCCTAAATCCAGCTCTAAGTTGTCCAACTCATGTGTACTATGTGCAGTATAATAATTCGCTGAAATTGTAAGTAGCACGCGAGACCCACAAAGCTCTCCTGATGTATGATTAGATTATAACCGCTGTTAATATAAATATTCCTATTTTCACTCCACCTCTCCTCACTCACCCCACAAACACAAACACTACACGTTCAAACAGTGGTGTGGCTTCGTTGGAATTTAAATTAGGCAGTTCGTACCAATTTCTAATACACCACATATTTTATTGACAAAAAAATATTATTAAAATTTAAATTCCGATGAAATTCTCCGAATGTAGCAGCTGCCATTAAAATGTGTCAAAAGCTAGCCTCGCAGTTTTACCATTGACTTCTTAATACCCTGATGTATGTTAGTGAGGCGTGAATATGATAAAAAAGTCAATGGATATGATGAAAGCACAAATAATTCAGTAGAAATTAGATTCCGGAGGCATATATGTAGTAAAAAATGGATGGAGAAAGGATTGTGATTGAGAAAGGATGGTTGGGATTTATGAAGTGAATCAAAACTGTCAGATTCAGATCAGGTGACGAATTAGAATTCTCCTTCTTAAGCCGATTCTGCGTTAGCGCTATTCCAATTTCCATGGAGGACAAGGCTCCTTCACTCCTCGCGGTTCTGCGCTCCGTGGAGAGCCAAGGGCTTCCTAGTACCGGACGCTAGTGTTACTTGGTCACTCCAGCGCATTGGTGACCTTTCTCTGCTTCTCGTGCCAAACACTTTGCCAGTACTGTGAGTTCTTCCAATTTGGAGCCCCAAGTTTGAATTACGATACGAGACCAAATTATCTTAGATGATAAACTTGTTTATAAATACATTATTAAATAAATAAAACAAAAACATACACCGGAGACAGTTGCGGGCATAAAACTCCATTACGGGATGTGGAGTTGCCATCGAGGTGCGCGCGAGAGACTTTTTAGTTGCGGCTGCCGACAACCGCAATTTTCTCCGCGACTGAACTATTATATCCATATTCTTCGGGGACAACATATTTCTTCCAAGTACTTACTACCCATACATAAGTGATGTTGTAAAAATAGTTGACGCAACTAAAGTCTCTCGTGTGCGCACTGAATTGGATGTTTGAAGACCGCGACTGCGACGTAACGTTGGTGAAACTAAAGGCTCTTGTTTGTGGGCGCCCGTAAAATCTTAAAACACGTTCTAGACCGACAGTTGAAAGCCCACTGTGGACGTTAAGCCCATACAGAATGGATGCATTTGTGCATCTGACTGTGCAAGGAAATTTTTCTGGACACAAATCGGAATAACTGGAGAAAACGTATGAATGCGGATTAAGAATGGAATAGAGTTATCCTCTCTAACTAACTCGGTGCGATGGCATGATGATGAGATGGTTTCCGGTAATTTTTCCACCCAATGTCCAATTATTTATCTAAAATATTATTTTAATTAAGTTTTCAGCGCTGTATTCAAACCACGTAGTTTACATACTGCTGCAAATGCTGAACTTTTTGAGTTTGACCGAATTCAATTGTATTGTATATTTTCCACATGGCTGTAGACTGGAACACTAGAGTTCTGAGAATCAACGATATTGATTCTCAGAACTCGATATAAAAAATGCATTTCGCCATGTTATGTCTTTCCGATATCGTTATCTGCCGGATAAAATGGTGTCGTTGATAAAATGGTGACATTGGGAAGAGACATTGTCTTCTCTTAGTGCAAAATAAATCAGTTATCATAAAGATTTAATAATTCTTACTCGTTTTTCCTTCCAAGCTTTTCACAATTGTTTAGTTATCTTAGATGCATTAATTATTATCGTATGCTAGTTACTATGTTCTGTAACCTAAAGTGCACAATACTTGCACTAACGCTCCATAATAGCCATTTTTGTGATTACCTAAATTTAAAATGTTCGAAATATGTAGCGTAAGTCTTACAGCTGGAAATTTTTTTGATTAATGCCTATTTTTTTGTTAAAAATTTGTTAGGTAATACCTAGCCAGTTGTATACATAGCATCCAAGTATTTATCATTGATCGAGCGAATTCCCGATTGAAACGACCATTTTCCATCTCGTCTGTCTGTAAATTTGTTTTTATGTTCCTTGTCCGGTCAATCCTGTTAAGATTGTAGCCGTGTTTGATAGGTATTATGTTCCGCCAGAGCGCCTTAGCGTTGCAAACTGTTGTGAGCTGTTTTTATTTTTATTATTTTTATTACTAGTAATACATTCACAAGTAGAAACCCACTGGATGAGATGCTGAATGAATAGTCATTTTTAACTTCTTCATTACTGCAGTAAATAACTGGGATTATTATTTATATTAACGTTTCGAAAAGTAGGATCTTTATATTGCACTTCACCACAGTTCTTCGACATTTTTTTATAAATATAGTATAACGCTTTCGAGGCAGAAAGCATTATTAATCTTAATTGAACTAACTATGGTATATTTGTAACGAAAACATTAGTGTAAATACGTAAATAGTACATATGCGCGCCCTCAGTATATTCCAGATACATTCACATCACTGAAGAAGGTGGCGTCGAAATGCGTTATTTTCAGCCGTTTCATTCAGGGAATGCGAGGAGTATTGTTATATACCTGGCTCACTGGCTCCAGACATACATTAAATGAATGATCCAATTCTTTGACTTTGAAGTCAAGTTACTAGTAACAACCACTACACTTCTTATAAACGTTTATATCAAGTTTATTAGAAAATAAAATAATATCTACCTTAGTAGTTGTCAGTGTAATATTATGTGTGTAATTGGGTATTTGAGTTTTATATTTAAGTTTCAAAGTCAGAAATAGTTAGACCGTAAAAAGTGTTTGATTAACTAATTAACGAAATGAGGCCACCTACACATACACATACAGTCTAATCTCCTAATATTTTAAACTGAAATTGTAATATTCTAAGAAATACAACACAATAAACTTTATTTTAACTACTCTTTGTTAATCTCAAGGTGTCAGACACTCCTGATACTGATATCGGACTGGTGAAAGACCATCATGCAGATTTCAAGCGTTGATTGAAATGGCTTTAGCCTTGTTTAGTGACCAGATCCCAGTCTCCTCACTCCCCCTACTTTCTTCATAATACATCCCACTCGCTCCAGACATACATTAAATGTACGAAATGTTGAAAATAAACTTTATTTTAATTGAGTTCTTGATTTTTGATTCCAGTAAGTAATGGCTATAAAGCTTTGTCATTTCAGTCTCATTAAAAAATCATTTAAATAATATTTACTGCAAAGCGTGAATATCAAAAATAATCACAAATGCTTTGATGAAATTCCTGAGCGGAAATTCGCAAAATTATGGCTAATTCTTTATTAGTCTCAAATCGTGATTTTACTATAACGCTGTTATGAAAGCTGCTTTTCAATACCCGACTTAAAGTCTCGCCTGAAGATAGTAGAGAGAGGAGAGTAGAGAGAGAGGAGGCCGGAGCTATAACAGAAAACATTTCTTGAAATCTTATTAATAGCCCTTTAATATGGCCTAATAAGCCATCCTTGGAAACGCGAGGAATTTTTCATTTTACCAGAACAAAGTACCTCCCCTTGACTTGCTCCTGTACCACCCTCGCGCCTCGGCTAGACCCACTGAACAAATAATCCCAGAATGGTGATCTATAATACGTTTTCCACTCCTAAGACAGCCCCAATATATTGAGAAATCTGATATATTCTATCTATCTATCTATTTATATAAAGAAAAGATTTGAGTAATATACAAATATACAGTTTTATATTCATCTGATTTCGAAAAATTCCGATCAAATTTTGGACACTAGACCTTCAAAACAAGAGGAAAGTCACCGTCCACATGAGTTATTTTTACATTAACCCCACACAGGAGGCCCTGTGGAGAATAATTTCCCTCAGGGCCCATATTATCTTTGGGTGTGCTGTGTGGAGGTTTTATTTAAAAACTACCCCCATGATGACATAGGCCCTGAGGGAAATTATTTTCTTCAGGGCCTCCTGTGTGGAGTAAATATAAATATAAAAAATCTTCCTTTTCCGCCCCTAAAATCAGAATTTCAATATTTTTTTAGAAATTTATCGCATTTGACGTTCAAAAAAGGAGGAACATTACTGTCTACGTTTGATTTCGAAAAAATTCCAGTTTTTTTAGCAGTTTGTCTAGCGGGTTCTTTCATTATAAATCTTATTATAGTGAGTTTACAGTTACATTTTTATAATTATACGAATAAAACAAAAAATGAAATATTTTACAGAAATATAGCAAAATAAAAATGATGAAAAACATAAATAACAATTTTAAAAGTCCTTAGAATAATATATCATTGTAAGCGCTAATACAAATGAATTCTTTCAGTAAGCCAAGTGTTAAGCCTTGGACATCAGCTTGTTATGTAGAGTTGTTGGTTCACACGGATACGCCCACAATAACTTCTATAGATTTATCTCTTCAGTTCGGCCCGCTTACTGGCGTGCTGCCGCTGATGCACGGTGTACCGGGATACTTCTATAGCTATTATATAATAAGAAAGTTGAGTGAAAAATATTTTGACTTATAAAAAATATGTTCATGTAGATCAAAAAATATCGATTCTAAATATATAAATATATTTCTAAATTATTATTCTTAGAATTAGTTAAACGTTCTTGAAAAAGCATTCAATAGCAATAGACTGTATACGCTCCACGATTGGTCAAAAGAATTCTGACGTCACATGTGTCGTGACTTGTACGTACAACGGATCACCTATGGTGCATCTCTTTCTATTACATGAGAGATGGTCGGTTTAGATGAGAGAGGTGTATAGGCCAAAGGTTTATTTGGGTTTGTCAAATATATGTACGTATTTGTTGTTATTATTATATGAAATGGATTTCTAAAGATACATATTCGTATAGTGCTTTATAATAATATGTTGTTTATTGCATAACTTAGAAGTTTTTATTATTATACATGTCACATAGCATGTGATACACTTCAGGCCGCCGGCCGCCCAGAAAAGTCTCATAGTGATCTGGGCTGTAAACCGTTATTTTACTTTTGGTCTTTACTTTTCTGCGCGGTGGTCCTGAATTCGCGCGGGGAACATCAACAAGTAGCGACGGCAATACCGTACAAGTACCGCACCGGGCGGGAAAAGCAAATATTCTAACTTAAAATATTAATTTAACTATGAAATCTTAATCATTTTTTTTTCTAATAACATCAATTCTAATAGACGGTTAACATTGGTAAAAAAATTACTGGAATTCCTTGTTGAAGAATTAAAAATCTTTCCATACAAAATGCTTAAGCGACGTGGTTTTCACAGTTCGAATGACGTCACACCACACCCCGCCTCTTACCGCTCGGATTCCGCTCGTTTTGGCGGGCTTAATAAAATTTAAACTTTGAGAATTAATTTAATTATGAAAACAAACTTTACAAAAAAAAAATACCAGTATTTAAGTTTGAATGCGAACATTGATAAAAAAAAATGGACTCAACTTCCTTATTACAATTCGATTCCCGTCGGCGGCATGTATTTTTTCTCGAAAGATTTTTTTCAATTTATATAGGTGTTTCATGCTAATAATTATTGCTTAAAAATAATATTTTACAAATTTGTAAAAATATATGGTGGTTACGGTGGCATTTTGTCTTTATTAATGGGTGGTATTTTTCATGTGTCGATGTCTATGTATCGTTTCTTAATTTCGGTTTAATTTGTCTTTTTTGTGATGTAAATTTATAATTTTGGTAAATTTGTATTATGTTCAGTACTTACAGCGAAGTCCAATAACAGTATTGTCGAGAATCTAAAAGGTTACATAATATACGAGTAAAGGCTTTTTGCCCTTATTTGAACATTTTTTATTAATGTAATGTTTTATAAGATTGTTTTATAAAGTTATCAAAATTTACGTCCCGCATGTAAGATGGGATGACATTATTGTGTGAGATTTGAAAGTAAGAACCAAAACAACAGTCCTTTTTTTAATGCATGTAAGTATCTTCTGGCATATCATCAAGCATCATTTTGAGTGGTAGCGTAGCCACTGACTGGGTAGTTGGATTTGCTTATGCAAATAATATAATGCCATCGAGTATAAAACTCGAAACTTTCAGAGCAAAAATGTGATTTCCCAAAAGTTTCAACTGCATTTCGTAATGAAAAACACGTACGTACAAATATCTTTCGCAGACATGACACAAATTCCCAGGGGTTTGTTTTTTAGTTGTTCTGGGCCACCGGGTGCCCCCACCCTACTCCCCCACACTCTCGCCCCGAGCGGCAAATATTCTTTTGACTGAAATTATTCTCGGAACAAGATTAATTTTCAATTTCAAACTCATTTACATGTGAAACCGCACTTATGTCACAGAAAAGACAAGTATTTCACCCGGGAAACTGCTACCACAATTAATTGTCAATTTTATGAAATAATAGAAAATACTTCACCGTGTTCGGGTCGCTGCCTGTCTGGCAGATTATTATTTTTAAAGAAGGTACTCATGTATATACTTATGTATTACTTTAACCATTCTAATTTATGTGTTGATGATGAGATATTATTATATTATTGGTCAATTTGGAATAAATTATTATTATTTTCGTACGAGTTCGTGGATGATTTTATTAAGTTTGGCTAGCGGACTCTCATTTCGGGTCTTCACGTTAGAAATATTGGAATTGGATTGGGTATTCGAAAGCAGACCAACTTTTGGTAAATGCGACGTTTCAGATTACTTCTCCTAACCACCATTGTCCTACAAAGAACTCACTTTTTTATTTTGATTTAGTTGATCCGGATATTTCCCAGATTTATTTAGTTTGATCGCTTTTTTGTTTTTATTAAGATTAATATTTTATTCATTTTGAGAGGTCTTTTCTCTCCCATACTTATATGTAGATAAGTGGCTGTAATCTTTAAACCATGAAATAATGTTGACATTATTCGTCGTATAAATCTCTGTTGCTAAAATATGCACCTACTCGTACTATAATGTTGTTGAAACACGATTCACGTTTATTCCGAGAATTACAACTACGCATCAGATGATTATTTTACTCGTTTTGTAGCTACAATACAAATAATTTAGTCACCGATCAAGATTACCACTACAAACTAAACTCCTTACACATCACAACAGCGCAGAACGGTAGTCAACTTCAGATTCAAACAAAAAATTTGCTTTGAGTGTTTATTTGAATTGCCGCGATTTATGCAATGAGTTCAAATGGTACAGATTCACTCGATTAAACTAATTAAGGAGATTTATTATACTTCGGCCCCTGTCGTGGTGTCCTTTGATCAAGGTAGTCGAACCCAAGCCCAAAACACAATGCGTGCAATACGAATGAAAATACAGACATCTAATTCACAGACGGAATCAATAAAACAATTATTATATAAAGGAGCGGGCGGGGGGGCGGTCCGCCTTGTGGCGGATACCGGGCGGCGTGGAATAGATTTTTGTTCAAATCTACAATTTTTTCCGAAATTGATGAAATTTTGCAACCTTCAATACAAGATGGTATGTCTACATGAAATTTCACAAAATCTGCGAAAAGCCCGAGTAACGCCGGGAACTTCACCTAGTATATTATATATAAAGGGGCGCGCACGTACTTGACTTACTTAAACCAGTGATTCGTGACATTATTAGTATTATTAGTAAATAATGAAAAGGAAAAGTTGTTCTTCTGTGACTTTTTAGATATCTTCCACATTTCGCTAGAACTGAATAACCAGCCACTATGTTCAGAATAACAGATCAGCTTATCACTTTCCGCATTGTTTTCCTCTATAGGTACCATTTTATCTTTTCCATAATTAGTGTAAATACAACAACGCTTAGGTGTTTTTAAGTTGTTTTTCGTTCGGTCAATGGAAGTAGAATATTTGTGTTCCAGTTTTTGTTTTAGTTATGATAATATTTTTTATTAATAATAATGAATATTATATTATTCAATTTATTAAAAAAAAGTTTTTTTTGAACAAGTTCTGCTGTGAGAAGACGAAACAGTTGCCACGCTTAATAATTACACAGCAGAACTTTTGTATGAATAAACTGTTTTTTATAAATGGAATAATAGTATTATTGAACATAATAATATAAAAGGATAACTTACAAATAAAACATACGCATATGCTTGTTTAGCAAGCATTTATTCCTTTGTAAAATCATGAAACATAAAATGTTATTATATTGCATATGTTTATGGTATAAAACTATTTTTCGCTTTCAAACTATGTATTATCATAATGAAACACAAGGATGAAAGAACTGTGCCGTGGAAATTGGAATTTAAGAAAACGTACCGTAATATTTTTATAACCACTTCAGAATATTTTTTTACAAAATGATTCCTACGTAGGAACTTGTTTACATTTAATTATTATTAATTATTTGAAAATCTTTTCTTCCCCTTTGTATGTATAGTAGGTACTGAAAACCGTTAACTGGTAGGTTGCTCGTTCACTGTTCAGTACGAGTGATATAAACTGGTAGGTTGCTCGTTCACTGTTCAATACGAGTGATATAAACTGGTAAGTTGCTCGTTCACTGTTCAGTACGAGTGATATAAACTGGTAGATTGCTCGTTCACTGTTCAATACGAGTGATATAAACTGGTAGGTTGCTCGTTCACTGTTCAATACGAGTGATATAAACTGGTAAGTTGCTCGTTCACTGTTCAGTACGAGTGATATAAACTGGTAGGTTGCTCATTCACTGTTCAGTACGAGTGATATAAACTGGTAAGTTGCTCGTTCACTGTTCAGTACGAGTGATATAAACTGAAAGGTTGCTCATTCACTGTTCAGTACGAGTGATATAAACTGGTAGGTTGCTCATTCACTGTTCAGTACGAGTGATATAAACTGGTAGGTTGCTCATTCACTGTTCAGTACGAGTGATATAAACTGGTAGGTTGCTCATTCACTGTTCAGTACGAGTGATATAAACTGGTAGATTGCTTGTTCACTGTTCAGTACGAGTGATATAAATGTGATGACTGACGTTTATTGATTGTAGTTTTTTATCGCGAATTATAGTGATTGTTTTATGAACAAAAAATACTCGACAGTTTAAAATTTAGTAAACGCAGTTAAAACAATATTTCGCCCCCAAGCAAATCACTTGGTGACTACTTTGAAATAATGATTAGTATGTGTACCCCAAAGATAAGAGCGTAAAAATTTTTTATTGAAAAGTGATTACGATTTGTCTCTTTATTTGATTTCCGACAACAGCGTTTGATGTTTGGATGTTGATTGTCTTTCGACCATCAGTAAAAATACAATACTAACAATTCGAACAATATGGCATTGCTTAAATAATATTTATATAAAACATGACATTATTTAAATAATATTTACAGATGAACGTACCAAAGAAAGTCAGTCAGAGCAGATTCTAGAATGATGAGTGTTTCTTCTTTTAAAAAGTAGGTATTCTCAACTTTGAAATCAATTGTCGTTTTTCTGCAGTAGTTGCAATTTAAAAAAGAAACACATGATACGAAGCTCCGCACAGAGCTTAAAAACAAAAGCGCGAAATTTTTGCTTTCGTGGAAACAATAATTAAAATGGGACACCCGTGTATTAAACAATAATGTCACGGGATAACATAAGTTACTAGCTATTATGCAAATCACAATTATTTCCAAGCAGAGCACGTTTTCGCATTAATTCAGAAGTTGTGCCATACCAGGATAAAGAGAAAAAATAAAGACTAATTGCACCTTGTTGGTTTTCATTTATAAACAATAATTTTATAATGTTATTCCATTATGCAAATTATACCTGAATCTTTGTTTCTTGTTTTTTTTATTTGAATTCAATTGCTGTATCCATTTTTCTCTGCCCGCTTCTTGATGATACCTATCAACCAAAAAATATAAGACAATTATTTTTAATGATTCTATGACACCAGTTATTTAAATATATATACATGTTCTGAAGTAACGATTGAGAGTATAGAAGTTGATTTTATTAAAGTTAAAAGTAACGTATGAAATAATATGTATTTACATGCAAAAGCTTGGAGCTGCACGTTTAAAAAAATACTATTTATTGAAAAATTTCCAAAAAATGATAAACTTTATTCCTCTTAGATTTTGTTTAAATTATATATTAAATTACTATTGTTTATTAGAAAAATGTGTTTTATAAATGACTTTTTTTTTATAATTACTTCAACGTCTGCGTAATGAGGTAATGTCTAGCAGATTGTGGAAAAACCACTACGAAAGTTTATAATCACCCGATGACTAATGAATATTCTTTACAAATACATTTCATCATTATAATATAAAATCTCATAAAGTTTATAGAATATTTTTTTCGTATTTAGTTTAATTCAGTTTAACGATATTTCATGCTTTAAAAACTATAGGTATACTTACTATAGGTATTTTCTGTTCTTATAACCGATGTTCTTATAACCGCCCAGCTGGGCGTAAATCCAAATAAAATAGTGATGCAGTATTATACACATTCAAAATTAATATTCTCGTTGAATACATCTTTGAACGACTTTCCCAACGCGTCGTTTGTTACCTCCTAGAACTAATTGTTTACTTTACCAAAGTATAACGTAAGTGTTGAGGAATTTATTATTTTATAATATTAAATTTTTATAAACTCCTGTAGTTATTTTCACCAAACGGTGTATTAATTATATAATACAATTTCCACGGTTAATAAATCTTGACTACTTCCGCTCCGGTGCAATTTAGTATCATCGTTGTATTACAACTGCGTATCGGAAATACTTATAAGTCAAAACACGGAATATTAACGGAGAAGACACATTTTGTAATTCCAATAAATTAGGTAAATGATAACTTTTCGCTGCACTAAGAAAGGCATTTGCTTCGCAAAGATCAATCTTGGTAGCAGACAAATGAAATTGTTGTTAATAAACCCATTTTTTCGTACTGCAAGTCATGGAAAGATCTTAAAATAAGAAAATAAATGTGAAAGTCGAGAGAGAGAGAGAAAGAGCTGCGAATTACATTTTTTTCACATCATCTAAACGAACCTGTAATATAAAAACGTTGGAATAAAAATAACAGGTTTACATGTTTGCATCACTAGAATAAATATATTAGTTGCATGATCATAATAACTCTTTAATACTTACGGATACGGTATATGTATAATTTCCAGATATTATGATCCCATACAAAAATATGCTAAGAGCATAATTCTGTATTACTGCTATCGTGCGCCATTTATATGGTAGTTATCATTGTAAATAATTCATTTTCATGTTGTGATGATAAATGATTCAAGAAATACGTCGCTTTCATTTTTTAATAACCCGAACTACCCCCAACTTAGTAAGGCGGCTCCCATTACCAATAATTGGCAGCCCGCTGTTCGCCGGTAATAAGCCCGGACCCGGATTAACCGAACAATTAACAACACATTAAAAAAAACGGCCAAAACGATTATTTTATTTTCAGATATATTGTTCCAGATCTTTGATTGTGTGTAAATTTTTGGAAAATATATGAATTATATTAATATTATCATCAAAAAGTAAAGAGTATTATAAATCATCAAAAAAGTAAATAAGTTATAAGTTAGGTATGATTTGGGGAAAAATGATTGAATACGAAAATAGGAGAGGGATAAATGTTTTGAGGCTTAAACGTTCAACAATTATTATTGATGGAAACACGGACCAGTTAAGCCCTCGATAAGCCACCTTTTGGGAGGCCTTTTGAAGGGACAGAATAAACCTTAGACTTGAAGAAAACCACGAAGTCCAAGGAATTGAGTACATTTTTGCAGTAAAATCACACAAAAAACGTTTTAAAGTATTCTCTGCAATTTTAAATAATATCTGTAGTCAGTTAAGCAAGGTGTGGGTAATATTTTGGTACCATCCTACATCATAAGAAAAAAGAAAATAAGTTTTCTTTTGGATTGATGGCGTGTTTGCTTTTCCTGAAAATGCTACTTGTACAAGTTACGATCAAGGTACTGAATTTAAAGGTCAGGTTCTCTTATTATTATTAATGAATAATAAAATCGAAAAATTATTCGTAAGAAATTTACAATCTTTTCACACAGAATTAAAAATGTAGGTACTTGCTGTAATGAGGAATGATGGTATTGAACAATATGAATTTAATTTATTTTTGGATTCGTAATATATGATTTACATTGTAAACGTGAGTATGTCCACACTTCTCACAGAGCTTTATCAAATATTAGCATCACCGTGTACACAATGTAGGGCCTAAGTATCTACACCTTTTGCTACAAAAACAAAACAATATAATATACCATTATAAGCCGAATAGGTCGAGTAGTATTTTCCTTCCTAGGATCAAAACAACAGGTATATATTTCTATCATAAAAGGTTTACATTTGAATTCCACACAGGTACATAACTGCAGAGATAACGAGAGTAAAGTATAAACCCACCTACACATGTTATTATGCAGATATTGGAGACCAGCTCGGGTAGACCCAAACACTTAGAAATTATAAATAGGGAGAGTATGGCAAAAGAGGATATAACTGCGAAAGATGCATTGAAAATACATCCAACTTAATTTGTCGGTGGAAAAAACACTTTCTTTGTAGTATATTACATTATTATGTTTTAAACCGCTATAAAGAAAGAACTAGAGGTGAATTTATGAATTGGCTTTCATACTAAGCCAAGCCAGACAGCTCCTAATCAATATGATATTGACTGTAAAATTAACGTATTATCTGTACCGCAACGTAGAAACGAAAAAGTCATGTTATTAGTTACTAAACAATACGATATTGACTGTCAAATGAACGTATTATCTGTACCGCAACGTAGAAACGAAAAGTCATGTTATTAATTTCAAAACAATATGATATTGACTGTAAAATTAACGTATTATCTGTACCGCAATGTAGAAACGAAAAGTCATGTTATTAATTTCAAAACAATATGATATTGACTGTAAAATTAACGTATTTATTGTTATTAAGTTTAATTTGTAGAACTCCATTTTATTTTTTTATTTTTTATATATACAATAATATTATTATTGGGTTTATAAAAACAGTTTATTTTTAAACAAGTTCTGCTGTGTAATTATTATTACGCGTGACAGCTGTTTCGCCCTCTGAAGGCATTATCAAACTGTCAGTCAAAAAAAAAAAAAAAAAAAAAAAAAGTAAAATTAACGTATTATCTGTACCGCAACGTAGAAACGAAAAGTCATGTTATTAATTTCAAAACAATATGATATTGACTGTAAAATTGACGTATTATCTGTACCGCAACGTAGAAACGAAAAGTCATGTTATTAATTTCAAAACAATATGATATTGACTGTAAAATTAACGTATTATCTGTACCGCAACGTAGAAACGAAAAGTCATGTTATTAATTTCAAAACAATATGATATTGACTGTAAAATTAACGTATTATCTGTACCGCAACGTAGAAACGAAAAGTCATGTTATTAATTTCAAAACAATATGATATTGACTGTAAAATTAACGTATTATCTGTACCGCAACGTAGAAACGAAAAGTCATGTTATTAATTTCAAAACAATATGATATTGACTGTAAAATTAACGTATTATCTGTACCGCAACGTAGAAACGAAAAGTCATGTTATTAATTTCAAAACAATATGATATTGACTGTAAAATTGACGTATTATCTGTACCGCAACGTAGAAACGAAAAGTCATGTTATTAATTTCAAAACAATATGATATTGACTGTAAAATTAACGTATTATCTGTACCGCAACGTAGAAACGAAAAGTCATGTTATTAATTTCAAAACAATATGATATTGACTGTAAAATTAACGTATTATCTGTACCGTAACGTAGAAACGAAAAGTCATGTTATTAATTTCAAAACAATATGATATTGACTGTAAAATTAACGTATTATCTGTACCGCAACGTAGAAACGAAAAGTCATGTTATTAATTTCAAAACAATATGATATTGACTGTAAAATTAACGTATTATCTGTACCGCAACGTAGAAACGAAAAGTCATGTTATTAATTTCAAAACAATATGATATTGACTGTAAAATTGACGTATTATCTGTACCGCAACGTAGAAACGAAAAGTCATGTTATTAATTTCAAAACAATATGATATTGACTGTAAAATTAACGTATTATCTGTACCGCAACGTAGAAACGAAAAAGTCATGTTATTAGTTACTAAACAATACGATATTGACTGTCAAATGAACGTATTATCTGTACCGCGACGTAGAAACGAAAAGTCATGTTATTAATTTCAAAACAATATGATATTGACTGTCAAATCTTTCGTCTTCCGTAAAGTTTCGTAATTTTGATTTATAATCTCTTTAGTATTTTCGCAGTCCTTTAGGAAATTTGCATAGTTAATCGCTCCTGTCGTTATGGCTAATGATGGTCACCATCTTGATAATGCTTGTTTACACAAAAATATATTGAATAAAACTTTTACCGGAGGTTATCGTTTTGTACTGGCCGAATTTTAACAGAATAATATGGTAAATAATGTTTAAAATAGTTATTTTTTCTTCGGATATGTTTTAGCAATACAGTTAGCTGATAAATGCCTCCACAAACATAATCAAGTATTAAACATGCACATATTATAATTCCCTCAACGTCTGTAATGATGTCATTCAGAAAAAAATAAACTGTTTTGAATCTATTTTATACGCATGCAACGCAAAAACAACCCATTGCAAAATGTTATTCAATTCAAACGCATGTGCGTTTTTGTTAAAAAAATCCAATCTGGAAAGGTATCCACTGCCACGAGCGTAGCAAGTGCAAGTGCATACATTTCCACCATGAGATAAGGAGATATTCTTCCTTAAGCCTGTGACAGACCATGCTGTAAGCGCGCTATATTTTCCTGGCTTGACCTATTTCAGTATATCACTCGCTATACATTCCCATTGGTGGTGTATGACAATGTGCTATATGTTGAAATAGGCTAAGCCATGATGCGTATAGCATAATGTGTCGCCTAACTTACTTTGACAATTATTGGCTCATGATATTTTGTATTATCGAAAATAATATGAACTTGAAATTGTCTTCAATTCTTATTAAGCCTTTGACAAACCACGCTATGTTTTCAGAGCTCAGCATATTTCAGCGTAGGTATTACTCACCATACATTCCCATTGGTAGTGTATGGCGAGAGATGTGCAAAAATAAACCAAGCCATGCTGCATACAGCGTAATGTGTCGCCTACCTTATGGTTTTGATAATGTACAGGGTTTTCCAATAAGAGGTGTTAGTTTGATATTCCATCGTAAAAGATCAATGGTTTTGTTGCTTGTGTGGCACGTAGCGCCGTCTTGTTAAAAGTAAACATTGTCCAAATCAATACCATCTAATTCAAGCCATAAAAAATCATTAATCATCTCTCGATAGCGCAAACCATTCACCGTAACTGTTGCTCCAGCCTCATTTTCGAAAAAGTAAGGTCCAAGGACTCCGCTGGCCCATAAACCCCACCAAACAGTCACACGTTGAGGATAAAGAGGCTTTTCAACAATAATTTTTGGGTTTTCCGACCCCAGATGCGAAAATTTTGCTTGTTGACAAAGCCACCGAGGTGGAAATGGGCCTCATCACTCAAGATGATTTGCATTTGATTCACTCAAGTGAATTTTAATAATTTCAATGCGTTGTTGAAGCGTGTATCGTTTCATTTTTATTAATGGCGTAGTTTTTACTTGTCGAATGTCAAAAAATAACAGCTTCAAAAGTAACATCTACCGAAATAGCGGGCTATTTAAAATAACATCTCTTATTGGAAAACCTGTATAATATGATCATTTTGACAGTTTGCTATGAGGAACACCCGCCATGTGGTTATTTGAAATTATCAGTATTATTATTATTATTAAACTTTACGTACGATGCAAAGGGGGGTCACTAGGGTCCCCCACAAAATAAGGAAGCGATCGTGTCTCTTATTCCTTTTTCCCTTTCCAGTAAAACTAAGATAGATAACGAGATAATAGTTAGGTACTACCTATCACCTATCGTTTTAACCGGCCATCGTCCATCTTTGCCGGCAGTCAATAATTATTAAGTAATGCAAAATTGGCTCGGTTAAAAAGAATAATAATCAGCACTTATTCCCCGTGCATCGTCCTCCCAGTACATCACGCGGACAGAGACGAAGGTAACTACTATGTACATGTACATGTTAGGTAGGTATTGTTTGTGGTTCGGTTCAACGTTTTCTTATCAGCGCTCCAACCTTGAACATACGTTTACTGCGCTTATCTTAGCGAATACCTTTCCAGATTTATTTTTATCTTTGACCAACATAACAAAAATTCACGCATTTGATTAAGATGAAAATTTCCTTGAATTTTGAGTTGAAATAACTTGCGCATAAATCTTTATATCCGTAGTACGAATATTACCCAGAGATTTCATTTTTATGGTATCTTCTGGGCTTTTTAGAGGAATAATCATAAAATTTATGTTACAAAACGCATTCCTATAGTGTATGTACCTATAGTTTTTATATAGATTTGAACCAGCTGAATGCAAAATAATAATATATATTTATATGAACTGTCATTTTTATCGAAAAAAGAACGTTTAGTGGTTGGAAATTGGAAAAGATCTTGATATTTTTATAAAAATCAGGAAATATGGAATAAAATAAAATCAGATGGGTGAGGAAATAATTTACTAATGTCAGAAAATCAAAAACATTTATAAGGGATATAACTTTATTTGCAGTTTAGCTGAGCCCATAATAATATAATGTAGAGTTTTTTTTTAATAATGTGTTCTTTATAGCTATATCTGTACAAATTCGTAAATTAGTTAGGAATTTGAGTAGTACAAACAATTTATCAACAGCCGAACTTTAAATTTTTTTTTTTTTTAAATACATATATGGGATATGTTGGATTGCAGTAACCTCCCCACATCCTGAAATAAATACTATTATTAATGTAAATGAAATTTCGGCAGCACATAAGTAACTTTTGGTAAAAAAATCTTGAATTTTTAAATTTAACCATTTTTACGAGGTTAAAATTAGTATGGAATAATATATATGTTTACGAAATCAATATTCAATTGCGCAAATTTTAAAACCCCTGTTATATACGATCAAATTCCATGAGCAGCTAATAGGATATGCTGGGTATCCTCTACACACCTTTGGCCTTCCACCTATACGTCCTATACCTTAATAATATAGAATTTTAGCATGGTATCACTAAACTTGTTTCTTCAGGGAGAAAACTTACTGATATGAAATATTATTGTAAATTTGTTAAAAATCTGGTAAAATAATTCGTTTTCCTATTAAAAACGCGGATTGAGTCTTATAACGAATGATTTTTCAAATTTCATAACAAACTATCAATAAAGCACGAAAATGGTACGAGGAAATCGGAACACAAATAATAATATTTTCGCATCTCGTCCATTATATTTATTCGGACATGGCCACCTGCGTGAACACGTGTTCAGATATATTCTCAATGACAAATATTTTATTAGAAAATGGTCACGAAGTCACATTTTTGATAAAAATACATCTTGATAAAAAAGCCGTACTCATTTTTCGCAGTGTTCATGGTGTGAATATATGTGTTTCAACGGACCTCTTTCGTTGTGGAGTTTCCCCACCTTCTGATCGTTTGTGAGCAGTTCTGTCCTTCTGAGTAATATCCTGTTAGGTTACATTAAAAAAGGGAATTGAACTTGCTTTTGTGCTGGAGTGCGTGTGTAATGATAATTTCCCGTTTCTCATTCTCAAGTCATTTTTGTTCAGAAATTATTAATATTTTACACTATATGCATCGCTTCGTTCGGTTGTCCTCTAGGAAAAGAAAACTTAATTTATTTTTCAATAACTATTTAGTTATAAAATAATAAATTCGTAGCGAAGAACCGGGAAAAAATAAACACACCTATTTTTTTTTTTTTTTTTTTTTTTTTTTTTTTTTTTTTTTTTTTTTTACAGTATTACCGCACAAGAGTCCCAACTGCTCCCGTCTGGAGCCAGTGAGACTATGGCATCCCCAATTGGGGTATGTTGTGAGGCTGAGGGTATTGGGGAGGGGAGGGAGATGGGGAAGAGGAAGGTGGAGAAGTACCTGGCTATTCAGATCTGGTCACCAAACACGGCTAAAGCCATTTCAAGCAACGTTTCAATTCTGAATGGTGGTCTTACACCAGGGCGATACTGAGAGTATCTTCCACTCTGGAACGTGCCGCAAATATACTATATATTATTTTAAATTAATTAATTGTGAAATAACACAAATTAATCAAATAAAATTTATTTGTGCACGCCGGGTTCGAACCCGCGACCTTCGGATCTGTAGTCAAAAGCGTATACCACTAGACCACGCCGGCCGTCAAATTTATTATTATTTGATAAAATTAGATAAAACGTAAAATTGCCACAGCCGAGAATCGAACCCCGATCAACTGCTTGGAAGGCAACTATGATGACCATTACACCACCAACAAATTGCCACAGCCGAGAATCGAACCCCGATCAACTGCTTGGAAGGCAACTATGATGACCATTACACCACCAACAAATTGCCACAGCCGAGAATCGAACCCCGATCAACTGCTTGGAAGGCAACTATGATGACCATTACACCACCAACAATTTGGAGAATGGCGCCATAAATCCGTTATATTATGAAACTGCTGAAATAGGTAGGTATACAGATTTATACATACGTACTCATATTACAACCGAAAGTATATCGTTTATTAAGACTTCTTGAAGACAATATCATCTCATCTAGAAACACATGAAAGAGTTATTAAATTTGGAGACTTTAACGTAAATCTGCTTGATCCAACCAATACATATACTTGTAAATACATAAATACAATTAGATTGAATAATTACAGTTTACAAAATAAACAAAAAACACGCCACACGCATCACAGAAAATACAAACACAATAATTGATTGTATATGTATACTCACCGACATAAAACTGTGGTAATTTAATATCCGATAACAATAGGTTTTATACTTCTTGATGTAATTCACCCCGAAAATATACACATATTAATCTTGACAATCTAAAAAATGATATCATACCAAATCCCTTTCATCTTACCACTAATGACGACTCGGTATTAAACTATGACAATCTTGTAAACTACCCCACAAATAAAATTATATCATCCTATATCCCTTTCATCTTACCACTAATGACGACTCGGTATTAAACTATGACAATCTTGTAAACTACCCCACAAATAAAATTATATCATCCTAAATCCCTTTCATCTTACCACTAATGACGACTCGGTATTAAACTATGACAATCTTGTAAACTACCCCACAAATAAAATTATATCATCCTAAATCCCTTTCATCTTACCACTAATGACGACGACGAGATATGCGACCACTTTAACTTTTGTATCATTGGCTCCTCCTTAGCTGATAATATACATAACTAAATCACACACAGTCCAGCCTATGAAATAATGTTAGCGCATGATAACATTGAATCGTTATATATTCAAAGTACTACGGAATTAGAAATAAGTAAAATAATAGAATCCTTAAAACTACATGCAAGTGCTGGTTATGATACACTCAAATATAAGACAGTTGTAAGTCTCTCCACATAATTAGTTCCTTTTTTATCAAAGTTAATTAATCAGTGTTTTAAAGAGGAAACTTCTCCGGATAGTAATAACTCCAAAACGAATACCTCAAACTACAGACCCCTTTCTATCTTACCAATCTTATCTAAAATCTTTGAACGTGTAATGAACGAAGGATTAATTTACAATAAAAAAATATAAATTTGTTTCAGACCACTTTAATTTTAATTGCACTCTACCGGTTTCGGAAGCACCCTTACTTCGTCACGTCGAGTTTTAATACTCTCCTGACGAAGGAAGGGTGCTTCCGAAACCGGTAGAGTGCAATTAAAATTAAAGTGGTCTAAAACCAAATTTATATTTTTTATTGTAAATTATGACGAGCCACAAAGTAAATGCTTATTACAAATATGAAAGATTAATTCTAAAAAAAAACAATAAGGCTTTAGGAAAAAATCGAACACACTTGCGGCCGTAAATAACTTAATCAATAAACTTAGAAGCAGCGTTGATGGTGGAAATTATATTTTATCGATACTAATTGACCTTCAAAAGCCTTCGATATAGTAAACCATGACATTTTTCTCAAGAAACTAGAGAAATTTGGTGTAGTTGGTCCTGCTCTGAATCTATTCAAATGATATCTTAGCAACATAAAGCAGTTTGTTTGCATCAACCACCTTCCAATAAACTATGGAGTTCCGCAGAGATCCATAATAGGACCACTACTGTTCCAAAATTGTATAAATAATATATCTCAATTAGATACAACTGGTAAAATTTTATATATGCAGATTATACTGCAATTTTCTACTGTGGTAAATATTTCGACATCTTACCAGGAAACGCACAAAGAGACCGCACATTTAGCCGGTTATCATATCTTTTACAAAATAAAATTGAAAAAAAGTGTATATTTTATCCGCGTACATTTACATTTAAATGACTTCATTGAAATCTGGGGAAACAAATTTGAAACATGCATAAATGAATTACAGGTAACACAAAACATAGTAATCAAAAAACTATTTCACTTCAAACCCAGAACATCCATAAAAAAATATATATATGGAAACAAAACTGTCAACATTAAGAAAACTATAAGAATATTATTCATGTCTCCTTTAACGACTCTCCTATTATTGTCTTTCTCCAAATGCACACACACCTTACACGGCAATGCGATAACATACATTTAAACACCATACATACTCACTATGGAAAGCAATCCATTGGTTACCAAGGGGGTAATATATATAATTGCCTTCCAGACAACATTGAAAAAAGTGTAGGTACATTTAAAAAAAATATATATATATATCCTCAATCCGCAAAACACTGAAAGTGAATTATATTTTGTATTTATGTATAATGTAATTAAAAATATATTTATTTTAGTTATTTCTAGTTGAATAAGTGAAAATATAATTTTCTTGTATTGGAATAAAAACTTAACTTAAAAAATATAAGAATATATAACGATTTACTCGGAAAAAGCTCACGTGCATCGTCGTAATTGCTTTACTTCTCTCTCCACTTCCGTTTATTATTATCACTACAACTATAACGTATTGGTGGATTAATACGACGGATTAACTCAATAATATAAAGAACAATAAACAATTGGTAAAGTCTTAATGGATTTCACATTAAATGAGATACAACCGGGACGGTGGACTCTTGGACATACGGCACTTGTTGGAGAAAAACATCTTCTCGGACCCATTTGATAAAGTTGAGTGGTCCGATGGGTTTCTCAAACCGTATCAGATAAACGTTTTCAAAATTTAAAAAAAGTCGTTGAGTTGCTGTTTAATTTCTCGAAACCCTTTCGGAGACGATTCAAACATACATAGATAAAGCAAATTGAACAATTTAATCAATATGTTCCATTAATACACACTTTCATATAGCTTGAGTAAAAGTAAGAACCAATTACAAAAATAAATAATGTAATTATAGTATATTTTTTATGTGATTGAGTACCAGATTAATAAATTAACAACCTTATTATTTTATTTATTTTTCGGAATAACTTTATTGAGTAAAACCTCAAATTGTAATATTTAATTATTGAAGACAATATTAGCGATTTCTAAACGAAAATCTGAAACAGAAAAATCAGAAAAGGATACGGTCACATCTAGGACCTAGATGTGACCTAATCCTTTTCTGATTTTTTTGTTTCAGATTTTCGTTTAGAAATCGCTTATTATTTTAGTTTTGGTGGGAAAGCAAAGTATGTACTCCAAGGAATAAAAAGTTTTCGTACAAAACTAACTATTTGTGATAACATATTAGTAAATTAAACAAACTCTTTTAAAGCGGTTTGTGCAAAGTATTTCCTTTTTATATAAACAAATACAAATACTGTTTTAAACCAGTCATTTTCCACCAAACCACAAAGCTTATCTCTGTCTTAACTATTTCATTTTACTGTATTGTTTGTGTTTCATATATTGTCTCCATCTTGACCTATGTATATGTTTACTAAATGTATTTTTGATTAGCTTAGTAATTGTTACTCTGATGAAGCTTGAACCAAACGAAACCTTAGTGGTTTAAAAAATATTGTTTGTTTTATTTAAAAGCCTTTCATTTACAGTAGGTACATGACTAGTTCAAGTCGGAATAACGAATACGATAGTTTTGGGTAGAATGAAGTGTGTGCAGAAATGTGATTGAGGTCATTTTGATTAAGTAAGTACAAACAACAGAACAGGGTATCATTTGAGTGTTCCTATGAATCCAATTAAACATTTAAGGAAATACCTGAAATGTTTAATAGGTACCTTCTTAGGTACTCTATTGAAGAAAACCTAAGATGTGATTTGAAATATTATAGAAGTGAACCAGAATGTTATTTATTTATATATTTATACTGTTAAAATTACAAAAAAACAACTCAGTCAAAGGATGTAGGTAATCACACCTAGAATATTAAAAAAAATCTGAAACTGTTTGTAAATTATCGACGAAGATGTCTACTTATAGCACACTCTTTGTCATTTTACAGTCATGTTTTTTTAATGAATTAACTAGTATCGGCCCACAGTTAGGAAGTCCTGAGGAAACATTTCTGGGGTTGGGACTGAACGTACCCTTTTAAGTGAATCAAATAAATATTTGATCACGATTTTCGCTAGGAAGGAAGTGGTCGCTTTGGACACAATAAGCTTTTACTTTTTCATGATGCCTCAAAAAGTCGGATGAACTCTTACGGAAACAGGGTTTGCCTTGTAAAATGTACACATATAGAATAGTGCTTTCATGGGTAATTTCTCGCAAATATATATTTGTTAATTAATGTGATGCAAGTAACGAACAATCTATTACCTATTTTAAATTATACAGGTTACGAATCCACCACTTTTAAATCAGTGACCAGTGAAACTACACCAAAAAACATAGTATGCGGTATAGGTTTGTTTGGAGTATTGAGTAATTTGTTCGATTCAAGCAATGTTCCAATACTGAATGCTGCTCCTTCAACGATCAATTCATCGTCCTTTTCAAAGCACTGTGTGAAGAAAATTCTTTGTTGTATTTTGCCAATATAATTAAAATGACGCAAATGACAGATGAAAAGAGACTCACTATTGACTGGTAGAACCGTACCCACTTACGTAGGTGTAATACTTGGTTACGACCAATACAATGATCCGGCCGCTCTTAGACGGTTACGTCTCGTGACATGACCGTAAATAATTATTCTATTTATTAGTAGATCAATAGCCAGAGAAATTGTATTTAGCGTTTCCTCGCCATTCGGCCAGTGAGGTATGTCCATTTGTAAGGGTTCGGTGTAGTTTTTTCGGGATTACTTATTAATATTGTTGAGTTATATAAATCACTAAAACAGACATTTGTATAATTGCGTCAACAAGTTAAGTAGTTTAGTTGTTTTCTTTACATCAGTTTAATTTTTCGCACATTAAAACACCTTGACATTTTTAGGAAAGTAGGTACATATTATTTTTTGGGACAAGGGAGTGTTTACCAGGATGCTTAAGAATTCCAGGTGTTTGAAGAGAATTTACACAAGTGCTGGCGGGTTATTTTGACCCGATATCATGTAATGTCAACCGCTGATGAGCGATGAATATTTTAAATATATTTTTTTATGTGTGATATAGAGGTACAAATAAATTCCAATGATACGATCACTTAAATTAACTAGTCGTAATGTGACACATCCGTGCTTGTTTCTGCATCGATTGTACTGGAAATTGACTGTCTGATTGCGAAACGCTTCAAAGGATAGTGTGTCAAACGTAAAGCCTTTGTGACCAGGAACGAATGACAAACTGAGCTCTGAATGGACAACGTACTGCGAGACCGTTGTACTATTCTATTCTAAATAACAGACTGAAATGACTGCATTGGCGTTTGGCTGACTGGGTGAATGAATGAAATAGTCACGGGCTAAGTACGAAGTACGAATCTAAGCTGAAAACGCGCTAATAATTGGAAATCGTTGGCGAAGGATTTGCGCATTCAAGTGCGCAACCGGCTTTCGCTTATTGCCTAAACTAATGTTCACTGTGTTACAAAATTATTGCTTTGTTTAATGCCCAATTCTTTGCCATTCTGCCCTCGGAACCTGAACTTTTTAGGAAAAACAAGACAAATTTTATTGAAAGTTGTATTCAACTTTAAATAAATAAATAAATAGTCTATTGACTAGCCTAATTTTTTTCTGGAACTGGAAAGAGTAGATTCCAATAGATACTTGGGTGTAATAATTGACAGTGAACTTTGGTGGGAAGATCATGCAATTAATGTCTTAAACCGGCTTAAAACTGGCATATTTCTTCAAATCATTACTAAATAAAAATCAACCAAAAATAGTATACTCTTCTCTATGCCAATCAATTATATCTTGTCTGGGGAGGATGCTCTGAAACGCTACTAGATACATTAATAAAAGCTCAAAAATTGGTAATAAGGACTATGTACGGTTCCATGATAACTCATCAAAATGACAATTCAACACACCTATAAAAAGTGCTATAAATTTATGAAAAGTCATATAAAAAACTAGGTTAAATAGGTACATATGTAACCCATTTAACCTAGTTTTTGTTTCATCACTTTAAATGACTTTATAACACTTTTTATAGGTATGTTGAATTGTAATTTTGATGAGTTACCCGGTCACCATAAAACGGTTATATTATAACTCATCAAAATGACAATTCAACACACCTACAAAAAATGCTATAAAGTTATGAAAAGTGATGAAAAAAATAGGTTAAATAGTTACATATATAACATATCTTCGTATTTCAAATTCAAATTTATTAAAAAAATATTATATAATCGAACTATAATACAAGATATTCCAGCCAATCCAACTATATTATATAATCGAACTATAATACAAGATATTTCAACCAATCCAACTATATTATATAATCGAACTATAATACAAGATATTCCAACCAATCCGACTATATTATATAATTGAACTATAATACAAGATATTCCAACCAATCCAACTATATTATATAATCGAACTATAATACAAGATATTCCAACCAATCCGACTATATTATATAATTGAACTATAATACAAGATATTCCAACCAATCCAACTATATTATATAATCGAACTATAATACAAGATATTCCAACCAATCCGACTATATTATATAATTGAACTATAATACAAGATATTCCAACCAATCCAACTATATTATATAATTGAACTATAATACAAGATATTCCAACCAATCCAACTATATTATATAATCGAACCATAATACAAGATATTCCAACCAATCCAACTATATTATATAATTGAACTATAATACAAGATATTCCAACCAATCCAACTATATTATATAATCGAACTATAATACAAGATATTCCAACCAATCCAACTATATTATATAATCGAACTATAATACAAGATATTCCAACTAATCCAACTATATTATATAATCGAACTATAATACAAGATATTCCAACCAATCCAACTATATTATTCGAAAAACAAAAACTTCAACTGCCCAGTCCAGTTTAATTATCTCCCTCCAAAAAATTCAATACTTTGACAATTTTTATAAAATCATTAGCCAAATACCATGGATTCGGGAAAGCGCTTGGAGACTTTTGATGAGTGAATATGATGGTGTTAGTTGCCTGTTTCTCGTATCCATATAGAGGTACCTATATATTTGTATTTACATATTAATAATCAGTTATGGTTAAAATATCGTTACAATATACTGTCAAATTACCCATCTGGTAACTCGTCTAATGTATTTTTTTTCTTTGTTTTTGAAATATTAAGTGTTTGTATGTAGTAATACTTTATGATTGTGATTACTCTCTGTTTGCTTCACTGAAATGTAAATTGTTAACCTCGATACAAGCTTAGTCCTAGTGAGGTTAATTTTTATAAGAAAAAACATGATTTATTTATAGTGAGATGCAATAAATAAATATGCCAGCGAGAATGTGTAGATATAAAAGTGTGTATGTGTGTAGGTATGCATGTACGCGTGCACGTACACGCATATGGGTGTGCACGTATGTAGTAATATATACGTATATATGTTTGTGTGTGTTCGTCATAAAATAAACTGTAAAAGCTGGTTATTCTAAAATGGAAAGACTTTTAATATACTGACTATAATTGTAGTAAAAAAATAAAATTTGTAGTAAAAGATTAAAAGAGTCGTTAGGAAATGGTCTGTGAAGAGTTTTACTTGTTAAAAAGCGTAAAAGTAAGGTCTTCTGCCTAATCCAAAAAGTTTGTAAAAAAAAAAAACATAAAACATTATTCATTTAAAAATGAATAATGTTTTATGGTTGAATTTGAAGTAGCAGTACCTTAGCGTGTCCGTAAGCTAAACATGATGAGCAGTGCACATCCTGTTAAAATTAAACTAAAGTGAACTATTGGTGTTCAAAGACTTACTTACAAATGGAAATGGAAATAAAGCTCTATTTAATCTCCTAAGGTCATTTGATTAATTATATTGGACAATATGTAGGTATTTATGATGAACCACAAATAACCCCATAAGCTTTTCCTACCCCTTATAGCGTAATTTTGATACTTCTTGACGAAATTTTGCACAATCGATGTTCAATCGATGGAAAATTACCTAATTTCGAACAACTCCATGTAAAGCCCGGGCAACGCCGGTAACTTCAGCTAGTATGGTAATAAACTGTCTTATAATATGACAATGTTAGGTTCACAATCATTATTGGTTGAACTTTAACTTGAACATTTCGGCGGTCAAGTGTAACTATCGGCTTTTGTAAGACGACTTCACAATGTTGTTGGTTTATTCGTTTAACGACGTTATCATAATTTTAGTTTAGTCCCCTGAAAGACCTAACAATGTTGATCTTTTCGATGATAACGACCTCCCGCATTGATTTTTATTTTATATTGGCTTCAGATTTGTTGGCCCTCAGTTTCAGGTATAGAGCTTTGAAATGACAGACAATAATCATTGCGATACTGACTAAACTGTACCGGAATTGTTCCAGGCAGCACATTCCTAGGAAAACTCGCCCATGTCGTTAGAAGATGCACATAATCATGCCATTCAACGCCAGATAAAAGTTGACGTTGTGTTTTCGCATCCATTGTGAGTCGGGCGGCATTTAAAAATAAATGAGATCTCCGAGTTAGATAATTTGGCACATAGCGCGGAGTCGTTGGACGGTGACAAATCATGAATGGGCTCTGATGACCTCAAATACCGCCCCGATACTGGATTGATTCCGTCATCGAGGAGTGGAACCGAGGAATTCCAATGCCGTGGGTATATTCCCACAATTCGGGGAAAAATCCCCACAAATGTTTTATTTCGGGAAAATGGAAAGTTTACTAAATATTATTCCAATTAATTTCGCTCAAAGTTTATATTTCGTACTCCCTCGCTACTTGAGTTATTATTAATAAGAGACTTATTAATAAACATCAAGAAAAATATATTATGTAAATACCCTTTGTTAAAATAATTTTTAAAAATTATTCGAAAATATGTAAACAATCTAATGTATATATATTATTTAATAAAAAAATAAATAAAAATATGTACTTGTAGAAGTATAAGTAACGATTACAGAACGTTTTGGCAATGGGTGTAACGGAGTAATTTAATTAAAATTGCAAAAAACGTTCGAACTTTATTGATAAATTATATACTATCCAAATTTTTTTCAAAATTATAAAACAATGATATTACTGGAACTTTATTATAAAACATTGATATTATTTGAATTTTATTATAAAACGTTGATATAACTAGAATTTTACTATAAAACATTGATATTACTACAATTTTACTCTAAAACATTGATTTTACTAGAATTTTATTGTGAAAAATTGATATTACTAGAATTTTATTATAAAGCAATGATATTACTACAATTTTAGTGATGACAAAAAAGTAGCAGTGAGTAAACTAATTGATATTAAATATTGTTAATTTATTAGAAATCTGGTCAATTTATCCGTTTTCCTGTTAAAAAAGGTACTGGAGGCCTGCAACAAATGATGAGATAAATTTCATAACAATAAATCAGTTAAGCATATCAATACTATTTATCTGTAATTTTATAAACATAACACAATATAATCATTTGGTTCGTAAATTTAGTTACATTTAATCTCGCGACAACGTCTATCCGTAGGTGCTTACTTTATTATGTTTCCAATATGGAATTATTATTATTCCCCTGGATTATTATTTGGATAATTTTTTTTAAAACGTTGAAATTTTTTTAACAGTACTTATTAAATAAAATGTTTCCATTATTGACAAACTTATTTTTCTTTGTTTCAGGTAAGCCATCGTTTGTTTTTGATCACATGAAGTATTTCCTCCAGTTATGAAATAGTGCACCCATCACAGGTAATTGAAAATTTACTAAAATATTTAATAATTTTATTTCCCTTGCGGAAATTTTTGAAACCATTTACTAGAGCTCTTATAGCTCCCTTAAATGAATAACGTATGATATTTTTAACCTACATATTTTGTAAACCAAAAAGTTCTACAGTATTTTTTATTTGTTTCGTTTCCACCGATAAGCAACTAATTGACTGGGTAGAACTTTTACTATAAAAATAAGATTAAATCATTGTCCTTCGAAATCAACTTTGCTACTATCAAAATCTAAAACAACACTACAAAAATTACCAAAGAGTAAGACCACACAAGTTTCGGCTTCCTTAGAAGTTATAATTGCTTCGTAAGTACCTACATATCTCCTTTCCCAGACATCGATAAATTTTGACATTAGTTGTGAAATGATAATATTTTTGACCAGATACGGGATAGGTATTATACGAAAATGAATTGTTGCCCGGAGGTATTTCCACATAGAATTAAAGCTCGTAAATTAGCATAGAGAACTTGATCTCTTCATTATTTATTGAAGCGTTTATGTACCGCATTAATATATTTTTCAGACAGGGTTTACTTATACGGTTTGGTTTTTCAAAACATTGTAGCAATCGACATAATAGAGATTAAAATTATATTGTTTTAAGAAATAACTTCGATTCTTACATTAAAATTTTTCGTTTGGGGGGTGATTTAATCATGAAAAACTGAGCAAAAAATATAGACTTTTTTATAATTTTTTTATTAAAAAGTTGTGAGTAATGTCTTATGTTTGTGGAGTCTTACAACTAACGGATTACAAAGTGTTTCTTCCCACTCGGTCAGCTGTTCTATTTAGATTTGAAATGTGAGAGTGGTCTTTTTGTTTTCCGAACATGTTCATTACCCGTTAAAGTAAAGCTACGAATAAAGTGAACAATTTTTGTACTGGAAAACCAGATAAAAATCAGATTTTTTTGCACTTCATCAATTACAAATAATTTAAAGAGATTCTTAAAAATTAGCAATAGTATTTTTCTGCACGTTTAAAAATATATTTTTAAATATTTAAGAATATTCTTTAAATGGATCGATATCCAAGTATAATTCCTTGATATGTGTCGATTCATACCATCAAGTGTTATAAACAAAAAATCAAATTAGGTCCAACCTCTTCATTTAGATTTGATCACTGTAGGTAACACCCAAGTACTCAAATTAGCATTTATTAATAATAAAGTTTAAAGCAATTATTGAAACTCGTCGATTTTGACCGCCCTTCTTTCACCCTTTCACTTTTGTTTGCCTGCTGCCATCTCTGAGCGAGGTAAAACATTTATGAACCTATGACATAATATTGCACAATGTGGGTAGGGGGTAGTGGGTAGACGGTAGGTACCCTGTCATGTCATGAATATTAAACACTTTCTTAATTTGCCACTATATGTTGCTACCACAGGCAATAATCATAACAATGTGTTATTTTATTTACTATTATTTTATTTGGTTTACTTTATTGATTTTACGATCATTTTATTTTCATTAAAATAACAATATGTGTGTATTTGTAAACGGTTATGTCATGTACGTTAGTTGTAAGTCTCTTTTTTTAAGCCATAGATGTAAGTCATATGACACTATTGTGCATTAATGCCCACTCGGTCATAAATATGTCAATAATTTAGTTGTCAGCCACTAGCTATAGGTATTAGATGTAAGATGTAAGGGATGTAGTCCCAGCTGTTAATTGCTGGCTATAAATCTCAGTAATTAGTAATTAATATCTGTTTATTTGTTTATTAGTTGTAACCACTAGTAATATATCTTGGCTGTAAGTTATTGTGAAGTTATAAACCCAAGTGATAAGTTATAGGTAAATAAATTAAGCGTCCTTGAGGTGATTTTTCCGCAAAAACGGCACTATTCAAATAATCCCATCATTAATCAAAAATGAAATTTTGAAAAATTTTAGTGAATGAAAAATTACAATTTTTTTATTGTAATCTTTAATGAAATGCAAATCAACTTCTAAAGTGACCACCCATCCAAGAAACGACGTTTACAAACTAAATGACGCTCCTTTACCTTCGTGTTGATGATGATATAATCAGTAATGTGCCCAACTCCTAAATGGTTGTGCACATCCCAGTTAATCAATGCCTTGTAGGTGGGAGCACGTATTGTGATAATAGTTTTGTGCTGTTAAATTTCCTAATTTCTACGTGAACTTATAATAATGTGTTTGTAAAAGCATTAAATTAATTAACTTTTAAAACGAAGCAAACACCTTACGGATTTATGACGCGTGAAGTAAATCACCAAAGAGAAAACAAATATTAAATTATTTGATGAATAAAGTGATGGTTTTATTAAATAGTATCTAATTGAATTGCTTCATTTAGGTCGATCCTACCTGAATAACTGACTAACTTACAATCACACCGTTCCTGAGAGATTAGACCTCTACGAAACTATGTCTTGGCACACAATCATTGCTTCATTCACATTCATACATCTCTTGACTCTTGATATTATGACCCAAGCCAAGTACCTTCTTCTACCAATCACATGCGTCATAAATATTATCTTTGCGTCATTTCTACGTTCATCTCTTCTAACCGTCTAACCATCCCTTTTATATTTTAATCTTATTCATTGAGGTCTACTACACTACTACACCTTGCATTATTTCTGGATATCCACGCGTGTAATATGATGATAGATGGTTCGACCACTTTGACATTTTATTTTATTTGGTTTTTCGTTCAACATAAAATAAAACAATATTAGTAAAACATGTAACAGTGACGGAGTAAGGATTGACGGACATATGAACATATCCCTCCCACTGCGGCGATGGGTCGAGAAACCAGTTGGAGAGGTCAAAAGATCTCTCACTCATCCAGTGGTTATGTGTATTACATTTAGTCTTGTGTTCTCCGTCGGTACATGGAACGTTCAGTATTCACGCGCTCGGATATACCTATATCCTACTGCTTTTAGCCGTCCTGTTTTCATAAGTGCATGATGATGAGGATTGGTGATCAGTATATCCTGAATCCGGATAGTTGCTTGCCCTTGAGGGCGCATGTAAGCAATTTGTATACATTATCTGATATTATGTACTTGCTTTACTACTTTACTGCCTTTCCGTTGACATTGCATTGGTAGCACGCAGATCTGAACTATGTCCTAATGGAGTCAATTCGCTGCACGTTTAAACATGTCGCTAATACTCGTCCATTTACGATTTTACTTTGTTTTTAAGGATTAACTTACTCAATATGAAATTTGAACGTTTCAAACAATTATGATAAAATTCTCACGTTTACAAAATTTAACTAATATATTTTGTTTAATATTTATAAAACTTTTGGCAATGCTTTTGGTAAATAATTGGACATTTTTTATACTTTATTTATTGTTATTAAGTTTAATTTGTAGAACTCCATTTTATTTTTTTATTTTTTATATATTCAATAATATTGTTATTGGGTTTATAAAAACAGTTTATTTTTAAACAAGTTCTGCTGTGTAATGATTATTACGCGTGACAGCTGTTTCGCCCTCTGAAGGCATTATCAAACTGTTTGATAATGCCTTCAGAGGGCGAAACAGCTGTCACGCGTAATAATAATTACACAGCAGAACTTGTTTAAAAATAAACTGTTTTTATAAACCCAATAACAATATTATTGAATATATAAAAAATAAAAATAAATAATAATAAATAAAAAAAATGTTTTATACTATTCACACGAGTTTGGTTTATTACTAAATATCTGCACTTTCTTAAATTAATTAAAAATGTTACGACAGTTTCCGAAGTTGGATAAAAATAATTGTCAGTTTGTATTTCCCAATTTATATTTTCTGAATTGCAAATTATACAGAGTTGTCATGAACAACCTAGATTATTTTCTTAAAAAAACGACTAGCTTCATTCTGCAGAATGAGACTCTTAATTTTTTTATTCTTGCTAAATACAATTTGTTTTCTCCTAATCCAAAAACGTTTAAATCATTTTATATTATTAAAGTGATTTTCTTTCTTCGTCTTCACTTATTGGTTTTAAAAAAACAACATAGCAACTTTGTACATACGTAAATATTGCACGTCCGTAATTTAGAAAGTATATTTAGTTTATT